>NW_016690427.1:917913-1026720 GCF_001604755.1 Lepidothrix coronata
GTATCTTTTCTGGGCATTTTTTCCCCAGCTTGGGTGGAGGGGGAAGGAAAACATACACAAGAAGAGTTAAACCAAAGCTATTTCTAGCTGCTTGCAATTATATGAGAAAAACACTGTCTTTTACTGCAACTGGACCAAGATAAGATATTCTCAGTATATGTATCCACATAATAAAGTAAGTGAACCTTATTTAATGAGTGTAATTAAAGCACAAAGCTGGCTGATTTTGGCTGGTAGGGACAATTGAGCTAATCACAGTGAAATCGAAGAGTCCTCGCTCTGTGTGTTGTTACAACAGATATATCCGAACTGCGCTAGGGGAGTGCTCAGATACTGTGAGGAAAAGGTGATGAACTGCATTCTCCTGTGTGTAATTAATGGCCACTATTTGGTACTTCAGGACCAGAAAGGACTGGAAAATAAAGGTTATTCTCATAAGTACAGAGCAAGGTATACTTTACCCTTACTAAAGCTCAGAGATAATTAAGCTCTGTGCCAAAGTAGAGCTATGTGATTACTCTTCTTTCTAACTATAGAGGCAGCATCTAACCATAATATTAGCAAGGCTAGGAAAACATAATCCAGCTATAAGGTACAGCTGATCTAAAGCTTTACTGAATTTCATATGCTGGTCACATTACCTGAGGAAGTATTTTTTGTACAAGGAGCTCATTCTGTAGTTTTCATCCTGGACTTTATAACCTGAATATCTCAGTCAAGTTCTTTCTAACATCTTCTTAACAAATTAAGTATTACAATCTACTTTGTGATACAGTAGTTTTAATCACCTGTATTAACTGAGGTCTTTAAAATGACATCACATTTTATTGAGCACTAGTGTGCATATATATGCTAGAGGGTATAATATTGTTCAATGAAATTGCTAAAGTGATTATGATGTGTTCATAGGTTTTGAAAGTACAGTGCTGTTGCCTGTGTCTTTTGTGTCAGTGAATGCAGATCAGTTTCCTGAGGCAATATTGTCATGAGAATTTTGTAGCATGTCTCTAGACTAGCATCAGGAGAGGGCTCTGCTCCTAGTCCTACATAACAGTTTACATAACTCATTGGTGGTATTTCTCATCTAAAAAAATCTGGTCACTCTGTCACTGACAATTATGAATGTTTCTTGATCATGAATATGAGTTTCAGACAAAGCTTCTGGGAGAAGACTCACTACTCTAACTGGGCTTATGTACCCAGTATTTAGGTTCTTTCTAAATATTGGATCTTCACTCAGGTGATATAATTACAAACAGAGGAAAGAAACATCTGCCACGCAGTTGTGAGACTTGACCATGTGAACAGATCTCATACAAATAAATGCGAATAGAAAACATACAGATATGGGCCCCTTAAAGGTGAGCAAGCTACTAAATGCCTCTGGCATATCTTTGATTAGGCTAATCCCTGAACTACTCTACAGAAGCTTCAGTAAAAATAGTGTACTCTGTAGAGTTTCTGAAAGAACAGTTGTAGATGCTTGGTCCCAAGAACGATTCCTGAGTGGCTCTCAGCCTTGGTGCAGCACCTGAATTCCTGACGGGGATTTCCTACTGACCTTAACTGCTCTTTGCTCAGGGCACAGGTTGTTCAGCTGTCCTATAATGAGGCTCTTAAATCTTCTCATTGACAATACAGGGAGTGTAGGTGCCTCATGCAGAATTCCCTGCAGGCCATGGGCTGGGACACCGAGTGTTATAGCCCATCAGTTTCTCACTGGATTTGGCCCAAAAATTCTTAATCCAACACCAACAGTGGTTTGTCTGTTTTGTTTCCTGTTTTTGTTTTAAATAGTAATGATGAATCTGATTAGCTGCAAGACAGCAGATGCTATGGCAATATAATATTTGAATAACAGATGTGAGAACAGACTCCAGCCTTGTTTTAAATGCCATGATATTTTATATTATTTAACATTTTCTTGTGTAATGGAAGCCAGGTTTTCTGCTTTTTCAGAAACTCTTTACTGAATAATATGTACAAAATCAGGACCATTATTATTTTATGCGTATATAATGAGAAAATATAATTGTTGTATCTAAAAGAACAGTATATATTTTGAAATATGATACTAATCACAGAAGGGTTAAAATAATAGAACTGATCTATTTCTGTCATCTTGCCCAGGTAAAATAATCAAATATGATGCTTACAGTTATAGGTCAACAACAAGTAAAAAAACTCAAAAACTGAGTCTTAGAGGTTTCATTTAAGAGCCAATTTTAGGCAACAGGCACATATGGGGATTGCCTGAGAGTACCCCAGCTTGCCCCATGATTCACAAAGATGGGATGCCTCTGTGAGAAGGCTTAGGCCTCATGTCATGTCAAGGTGACTGCAGATAGTCCTTTTGCTTTGGTAGACACTGCTGGTAGCTGCTTGGGGAAGAGCAGTCCAAGTAGGTACAAGTCTACAGAGATGAAAATTCCATTCTTCTAGAACCAGAGGTCTTTACCAAAGGCAGGCCACAAACCTGGGGTGGTTCCCTCCTTGTCACCCTGCTGCTGTTGTGTGGAGCAGCTTTGGAGACCATCCTCTTCAGACAGATAGCCTCCAGTTCAAGATGCAGCCGCAAAGCAGCATATAATCAAGAAAGCCACACTGGCAATCTTCTTTAGCGTAGGAATGTGACTCCAGTGTTGCTGGAGCATTTGCCATCTAATTTCAGTAACTTCTTCCAACCAATAGAAAAATCTGAGACAGGCTTGGCTGCCAAGCATTACAGGCTTTGAAGTCCTCTGGCAGGTAAATCTGTATGTCAGTGACCTACAAAAACATCAAAAGGTATGTCAGAGAATGCTCTTGTAAGGGCTGGAAGCTGAAAATCTAAAAGAAAATCCTCAGAGATAACGCTAAAAGACTTCAAAGGTAGGAGATATGCAGAAAATCAAGAACACTGGTCAAAATCAGAGAGAGAAACAAAAATTTTCTCTGACAAGTAGAAATTGGAAAGGAAATAAAAAGGAGAAATATGTACTGCTTTTTATGGTCACATGTGTACATGTACTTTATAAGCAACAGCTATCTTTTCTTCAAAGTATATTTATTGCTATGCTCAGAATATAGACATAGACAGTTAATACTTCAAAAGGAAACTAATAATTGACATCCATATTTATCTTTTTACTCACATATCTAAAGGTACTATAGAATGATTTCTTTTTTATAACATAGTTTATCACAGTGTAGCGAGTTTGTAATAGTGAAAGACACCACCATTAAAGATCATGTCCTTCACATAACCTGCCGGAATCCATGTGTGACTGAAAATACTCAAAAGTGAAGGCATTAGTGTAGGAAATTTATTCAACTATGCATTAATCTCAATAGTATAAGGGTTGGGGTTTTTTTAATAATCTCTGGTACTTTATCTCTTAAACAAGGATTTTTCATCAATAAAAACCCAAGAATACAGAATTTACAGAGAAGGAACTCTGGGACTGGAAACAGGTAAGGCTTCAAAATAAGAATGATCAGGCTGGGTAAGACCAAGAGTCCAGTAGAACCAGTATCCTGCTTCTCATAATAGCCATGAATGGATACTTAAGAGAGATATGAAACATTGGACAGGAATATATTCCTGAGCTTGCAGCCATTTGCAGCTGAGAAACTTCCTGAGCCAAGCATGACTTCTGTATATCTAGTAATTCTCAGTGAATTCCTCTTCTATGTACTTGTGTCATCCCCTCCTGACACTAAAGTTTTAGCAAACACAAGATCCTGTAGCAGGGAGAGTTCCCAGCTTGACAAACAGACACTGCAAAGAATTACTCCTTTTTCACCTTTTTTTTTACCTCTCTCACTACTTTTGATATCTGAGAGTCACATCTACTGTAATGAGATTAATTCTTGGTTTCTGAATCTGGCTCCTGCCACAAAACCTGTTCTATGAAGACAGGCTCTATTGGAACAAGCTGCAGGAATGGGTCTTCCATCAATGCCACTGTGTAACAAGTGAAATGAATTGGAAAAGAGAAGGAAATAGCAGCAGCATATGGTTTTGAACATCAAAATGACCACAGGAAGACGTGTTCAAAATGCATTATAGCATACTTGCTTGTGCTGTGTGTGGTTTACCATGGTGCCAGAGTGCACAGGGCTGTAGTTAAAATTCCATTGATTTTTTTTTCCCTTTTTGTGACGTTCTGTTTTCAATTTTCAGTGTGCAGTAGCAGTGTTACCAAATATGGGAGAATCTGCAAGCACTCTGGACCTGTATCTCTGCACTGGGAATGCATAACATAAATGGATTTCTTTTTAATTTACTATTTTTTTTGTTATTCCAATGGTAAGACACCTATTTCCTGTAGCCCCCAATATGGACAGAGAAGCTTACAGGCAAATGATAAGGTAGATCGGATTTTTCCTGCTTTGCATCCATGCAATTTAAAGAGAGAAAAAAAGCTGTGAAAAGGAATGCTGTTGAATATATAAGATATAGTAAGAAGGGTTAAAAGGGTTAAGCTGTGCAGATCACCTGTTTCACATCCAACATAAAACCTTTTTTTTTTTTTCCCTCCAGGAGGAAAATAAACAGTTCCCTTATCCCTAGGGTGGTAGCAAGCCCTAACAAGGAAAAGCAGGACACATTCCTTCCTTCCTTCCTTTATAACCAGTCACTGAATTGCTTCCAACACATTCCAGATCTGGCAGAATAGCTTAATTGTCTTCACCTGGAGGCCACTGCCTGAATTCCTGTCAGTTAATATAGCACCTCTGGAGTGAGACACTACGATTTCTTTCTGATGAAAGTGGGTTAAGCACCCAGCCCCATGGTCATGAGCAGTTTCACAGGCTCATTTGCATATGAAGATTTATGAGTTTCTTGGGTGTAACTGTGCCTATAAAAGTTCGAGTCTATAAGTGTCATCAAACGTAATTACTCCCTAAAGACTTAGAACAGATATGAGAAAGATGAAGAACTGTTTATTGTAATAAGTTGTGGTTATGAGTGAAATCTTTAATTGCTTCCTTACAATGAAAGGTCTGCATGGAGAAGGGAGTGTTGCTGGTTTGCTTTCACTAGTGGTGAAAAAGGTAAATTTCTGTAACAATTCATGATCAGACGTGCAGTGTTATTCCACAAGGCAGCTGAAATTTTGCAAAGCTATTCAGAAAATAAAAAATTCTTGTCACAAAACATTGTCAACCAGTACTCTGGGTCAAAATTTCTCATTTCTGTAGTTACCATTCACACAGAATGTCAAGAGGAGTCTCAAGATTCAAATCCTAAATTAGTAGTAAACCAAAAAAATATACTTTTTCCAGTTAGACAGTTAGACTAGAAACATTAAAATATGTAAGTGTAGGAACTCCAAAACAAGTAGTTTTTCCTTCTTATGCACTTGCTCTATTCCTACCATATTTTATGAAGTATTTTGTAATACAATTTAAAAGCTTGCTTGTGTTGCCTGATTCCGTTCTAAGTGAAGTGAAACATTCATGTTGTTATAGATAAAAACTCTGGAATAGAATTGAAAACAGTTGTTTCCCTGAAAATATTTTTTCTTTGTGTAAAGAACCTTATTATACCACAGGAAAGGAATGGAATACCTGTTTCTCAGGTGTCATGTACCAATATGCTTCTTCATTACTCCCAAAACTACTGAAACATTACCCAAAGTAGACCAACATTAGACTGGTTTGCTATTATAATAGCAGAAGGAATATGCTAATTTAATTAATCTTTGGAAAATTAAACTAAAAGAGATCTGTAGATCATTAGCTCCATAGTTGGACTACTAAAATTATTTCTGCACAATGTGTTTTACAAGTATTCCAGAAAATCAAAGTTATGAAGGCAAAGAGGGCTATGCTGTTTCATCAGCAATAAGCCCCTACTGTACAGATGTTCACTTTAGCTGTAATTAGTCCACAGTCACCCCTATACACATATGAGATTTGGGAATGAAGATCAGATGAGTAAAGAAAATAGCAAACTCACGTGTAAAATTTAAATTATCTGTCAAATGCAGATATTGCCGGCCGTGAAGTGTACATCAGAATTCCCTTTAGCATTTGGTTTTTTTAACTTAACTCAAGCAGCAGCTGAGTCAGGTACAAATCTAACCCTGTGGCACCATCCTGTGGCACACCTGGCACTTGCATGGCTCTTCACTGCTCTTCCAGCTGCTGTTACCTGCCTGTGACTGTTCCACCAACAGGGGTGGAGCAGAGGATGGTCTGGAGCTTTAGTTTTATGTCTCTTTCTGTGGCTAAGTATCACACTGGCTACTCTAGCAAAGTTTCACCTTGTCCTTGGGAAAGTGATTTGAAGGGAAGGGAGTTTTCCCTACTCTCCTAAAGTTGATTCAAATATACTAGTATATTAATACAAATTTATAGTATAAATACAAATAAAATATAGAATTCGGAGATATGTATTTGAAGAAGAAATACTCAGATAGGCTGCAAATATTCGTTCAATAATTCTAAAAAAAAATAGAATAAGATGACTGTGGGATTGGTGCTGTGGGAAATATTTCCAGTAGAGTCAGGGTGGTATATAACTGGAGAACAGGCAATAAGGCACCTGACTGTAAAAGGAAGGGAGAGGAGAGAAGTGATTCATGTCTCAAAAGTCCCTGAATTTGAGTTGTCTGCAATAATTTAAAGCAAATAGTGAAGTGGTGAGTAATCAGAATACCCAAGATTATATTTGATTTAGCTGGACTTTCCTCAAAAATAATCTGAGGAAATTGATTGATTTTCTAGGCAAAGACAATGGGACACACTTTATGGAAATGAACCTTAATAAAACCCATTATATGGTGCCACTCAGAAATTTATTAAGTTGGGAAAGCTGATAATTGTTATAAGGATTACAGTACAAGCAAGGAACTGGGTAAAAGCAGTAAGATACTGAATGATTTTTAATCATGAATCCAATATAGTCATTAGTGACCTTACATAAATGGTACTAGTGCTCTGTTGATAAAAAAAAATAAAATTAGAAGATATCATTAATATAATGCAGAAAAAAATGGTTGATTCCAAGACGTGCAAGTATTGCATTATGTTGGAGGAGAATTTGTAGCTTTAAGGCAAATCTTAGATCACTTTAATCATTATTCTCACATTTGCTCCATTCTTCTAATAGCTCTTGCAACTTATTGCTGTTTTATTGAAATACAGCAAACTCCAAGAGCAAAAGCAAAAATATCCTTAATATATTAGCACTACGTTAACAGTGGAATTGCATTTTGCATTCAAAAGAAAGATAATGAATTTAGAATTTTTGGAGAAGAACCTTAAGGTTAGTTGGGATTGTTATGTGAAAGTTTGGAAGATGAATCAAAGTTTATTGAACCAGTGAGGTACTGTTTATGTGACCACAACTGAATCAAATAAACTTGGATTCTAAGACTTGCTACTGCAAATGAGAGGTTCCATTATCCACCTCTAAAAATTTTCAGGAACAACCCTTATGACTTTAAATTACATTTGTAAAAACCTCTCCCTTTTCTCCGTCCTCCTTCTCTAGACTTTTGTTGCTCATTTCAACCTTCTTTTCTGAGATTTCAATTACTACTTTGCTTTCCTCCTTCATCCAGTGTAGAAGTCAGTGCTCTGCTTTCCCTAAGGTTGTACGTTATTCAGGCATGTAATCTTTTCCTCACAGATATTCCCTTCTCAGCAGCAGAGGCTATGGTTGTGCTACATTGCTACACAGGTCTTATTTCTGTTATGAACAAAAGCTTCAGTTTTTCCTTACTGAAACGATCTTGAAAGGAGTAGAGACTTATGTTTCTTAACATGTGACGGTCCTCCTGTAATTGGAAAAATTGCTTTAAGCTGTGAGATGGCGCAGAAGAGGAGCCTGTTGAGCACCCACCTGAAAAATAGCAATTTCAACGGTGCCTGAATTAAACTTGCAAAATGCACCTGCAAGAATTACTCAGTACTTGCATATATTGATCTCTTGCCTACTTTTAGAAATTCACCCTCCTCTTCTGCCAGACTGCAGGTCTTCTTGGGCAGAAAGGTATTTCAAAAACACAATCCAGACAACACAACTGCTCTGCTTCTCATTTACCCCGATAGTTATGTGAGTCAAGCCCTATGGTTTACAATTTCAGATTACAAAAAGAAATACATAATAAGATTAAAAATTACAGCACAGGTGTTTCTGAAGGTAAAATATCTGGCACAACTAAGTTTAGGGAAATAATTAGGAATATTAAGTTCATATTTCTTTTTGCTTAGTTATACACAACTATTAGAGTTTTGGTCCCTAGTTAGTATTTGGTTGCTTCTGCTGCCTGTTTATGCTATTCCCACCAAGTTAGTGTGAAATAAATTAGCATGTGAACATTCAGTGCTTTAACTAAGATGTGACAATAACATAGAAACATGTCTTTACTTGTGGTAAAAACTCACTCTCATTTCAGATAACAGGGCAATTGGCAGCTGAGTTTTGACTTGGAATGATGTAATTTGGATGATTATTTACTTAATAGTTAAACTGTGTATCTTCTATTTATGTGTTCTGCATTAAGATGGACTGTGTGGGTTCAGCCTTGATGAGCTGGAGCAAAGAATGCTGCTCTACCTTACAAACTGTGCCTTAGCTGGCAGGCAGAGAGGATGAGCTTTCAGCTGTGGCTTAGGGTGTAGCTCTATGTAGGAAGGAACAGAGAATTTTCTCACGTTGGTTAGAGACATGCAATTTTACCCCTGAAGGCTGAAGAGTAATATTTTTCTTCCTTCTGCTAGAACATGATAAAACTTCATTATTTATTTTTTTCTTTGAAATCAACATTAATTTATTTTTTGTATCAAAAAAGGAAAAGGGTGCCTATGAATCTGTGTATTTATTTATATACACACATGTACACATATGTCTGTCTATATAACTACAGAAACTTGCACCACTTTTTTCTAAAACATGTAAAACACCGGTCTGTATAGCACGAAGGCAACCATCCTAATGGGTATCACACTATACAGCTATGTCCCTTAGATCTCCTGATAAATTCAGTTTAAAATTTTAATTTCCAGTTGACATGAGCTAGACTAAAAAGCCCTGTAAGCAGCAAGATGTAATATTAATAAATTAGTAGCAAAAATTATTAACATATATTAATAGCAATACATAATATTAGTAAGTAGTAGTAATAGTAATAACATATAGTAGTAACATCCTTTCTTTAAAAATAAAAAAAAAAGTAGAACACCAGCAGCTTCTTTCTTTGTATATTCAGGGAGAGGAGCTTCATATTTCTTTAAAACTTTACTATTTTCTTAACATTCTTCAGGAATCCATTTTTTTGCCTTCTCCTCTACTGTTATTGATTCTATGCTTATTTAACAAAAGCCCATTTTTTCACATTTCTGAATTTTACTCCTTCAATGACACATTTGTTACCTATTCTACAATACACTAGGATTGTATCTCTTCTTGCTTGTTACGTGCAACTAAAAGGTTCACTATGTTTCCCTGGCTGTCTTCATTCCTCTCATTCTATACCATCTTTGCTAAAGACCATCTGGATGATCCTGAAGGTATCCTCCAGCCCTGTTTTTTACAATTCTATGATCTTTAATCAACGGAAAGATCTAAAGTCTCTCTTCGTTTCCTCAATGAAATTTAAAGATCCACCACTACTGTACCTTCTATACAGTTCCACTGCATTCTCTATTTTCTTATCACTAGACAAGTATCATCCCTTCACAGCTCACACCTTTCCTTGTTGATTCCCACTCTGTTACCAGTGCATTTTCTTTCAAAACTGTGAGTAAATTCCAGTGCTTTGAGAGAGGCAGAAAGCAACCAGATCCAATCTCTTGGAAGATTTTAGGATCCAAAGATTATAGTTCTAAACCAACACTCAATTATGAAAACTACTGGAAGGCAGTAGCAAAACACCCTTTTGCAGAAAATGTTGCTAAGTAAAGCAGATGGATTCTGCATGTGTGTCTTCTGGAATAGTCCAAAATAAGTCTGCCCCAAAAATGGTCTAAAACTGCCCAAGGAACTTGAATTAAGGCTGTATCAGGATGCAACCTTTAGTTATATGGCTTCATATGGTTTTTCCCACAGTATTGCTGCTTCATTCAGTGAGTAGACAGCTATTTAATATTCATTTGTAATACCGACTTAATTTGTAACCAGTATCTACCACTGGACTTTAATGGACACCATCAAAATATCATGCAAAATCTAAAAAACATATTACTAAATGCTAAGTATTTTTAAAAATATTGTGTTTAAAGAAAGATCCAGCAAACTGCAACCACTTGGTAGCACAGAATACTTCTGCAAATACCTCTCTGGTATACCCCATGATGAGTTTTCTGAAAATGGGGAAAAATATTAGGCCAACTTTTAATGTGTTAGATAATTTAGAGGTAGTATCCTACAGTGATTCTGTGACAGAGTTAAAGTGGTAGTTCAGATCATCTTATCAGCATTTATCTGCCTTAGCCATAGAACTGTCATTCTTTTTTTTTACCTGCCTCATATGCTGTGTTTCAAAATTGTTGTAATATATGACAGAGCAGGCCTGTAGGCCTACTTACCTGTACAATCAGAATTCAGTACAGGTTCATGCAAGAAGGGAACTGGGGGTGTTTAGTCTGGAGAACAGAAGGCTGAGAAGAGACCTTATCACTCTCTACAGTGACCTGAAAGGAGGTTGTAGCCAGGTGTGCGTTGGTCTCTTCTCCCAAGTAACAAGTGCTAGGACAAGAGGAAACGGCCTCAAGATCCACCAGGGGAGGTTTAGATGGGATATTAGGAAAAATTTCTTCACCAAAATAGCTGTCAAGCATTGGAACAGGTCGCCTAGAGAAGTAGTTGAGTCACCATCCCTGGATGTATGTAAAAGACATGTAGATGTGGTACTTAGGGACATGGTTTAGCGGTGGACCTGGCAGTGCTGGGTTAAGATCATTGGACTCGATGACCTTAAAAGTGTTTTCCAACCTAAATGATTCTGTGATTCTAAGAACTGAACTTGAACTCCTATCATGATTCCCATCATGTCTTCTCTCAGTCCTTTTTTTCTCCAGCTAGTTAGCTCGAAATCCCTCCTTTCTGTTTTGCTCATAGCTCTAAGAGTCACCCTCTTGTTTTGCAACACATATCCACTCTGCTTTTCTTGTCTAATGATTTAATTCCCTCCTAATACCAGAACCATTGTTCAGCCAATGTAATCTCCTTGTTCAACTGGTCTCTAGGTCCTCCTTCCACTGCCTTCCTGACCCAAGGTGGCTCAGACTCCTTTTCTAAATACTGTCTTGCTAAGCCACTCCAGTTTCTGTAGCCCTTCTTCACTGATTTCTTGTCAAGCCATTTATTTATCTTCCAGTCTCAGTCTTGCCTCATCCTAATGCATTCCTTTCACCCCTCATCTGGTTTATCTGCTTGCATTCAAATCAGTGGGATAATTCTTAAAGTCAAAAACTGTTAGTTATGTTCAGTCCCCATTTTGAACTGCATTTTGGTATAAAACACCCATTGCAGGAAAAGCCTTTGAGCCTGCATAGTATTTGATCAACAGCTGACTGCTCAGTCTGTATGGAGGAACGTTGCAGAGACTTGGATAACATGATCTGCAAGGCTGGATAACAGGATCTGTAAGGAAATGGATGCCGCATGGTTGCTCTACAGTGATGCAGTTTGCTTAGCAGCAGGAGCTGTGAGGGACGTGAACACACCGAAGGATAGAATCTCCAGCTCTGTTGGTAGCCTAAAGTCAAGAGTTGTTACAGAAGGCACACGAATCTATTTTTGAAAAGTCAGTAATTTGGCAGCGTGAAGGAGTAAGTGAATATCATATGTGACTTCTTATTAGTGTATAAGAGCAGACCATTTGGCTCCTGGAATGTTCAGTGTCTGACATGGTTAATCAGAAGGGCTCCTATAATAATCGCCAACTTGTGAAACAATGGGTGGAGACAGGACTTTGATTTTAGAAATCCACTTCAAGTTACGACATTGCTCCTCCATCTTCTATCTTTCTTCAGCTGGTGAGTGTGTAGCAAAATGGTAATCAAATCTGTGTGTTAATAAATGCAAAGTATTGCATAAGAGGAGAAATTCTAATTCTACCTTAATTCTCAAAAAAGATCTGAACTATATTTACTCAAAACAATGATTATCACTTGCCAAGGAGAGAAGTTTAGTGTATAACATGCACTTTATTCTAAATAGTTTGAAAGTCTCTGTAGTGAGAGGAAGTAGGAGATATCAGTTTCCAGGAATATGCCAACAGGGAGAAGAGTTTTGAGCAGTTTAAAATTGGACCCTCACTACTGATCTTGACAGTGATTAACTAAGCAAATAGATCTGCACATAGAATGTATTAAAAGCCTTGTTCTGTTACATTAGCATCCTTTCTACATTACCAATGTTAAAACCAAATTATATTTGTTTAAAGAACACATCACCATGATGGCAATAGCTCCTGGAAAACAGAAAGATGGGTCTGATTAAGTTATTATGGCTTCAACCTAATGTCTGTTATCTCTTGACCAAATATGAGCAATATGATTCCTTTTTTGAACAGTTTTAACAATTCAAGCTGCATCACCTGAAATAAGAAGGAACCATAGCATTAACAGTGATGATGACATAGCTTTTCAAAAGTTATATCTTTCATATAAGCTAGTGTCTGCCAAATTCAACTCTGCATTGCAAAGCATGGTGATAAAATACAAGTGCCTAAAAGCTTTTTACATTTTATTAATATGTTTAAAGTAATTTATTTTTCTGTTGCTTGATTCTGGGAAATAATTAGACCATACTGACATGGCATCTTTCATTAAATAAATGAATATCTAAGCTGAGACAGAAAATTTATGCCAACTTTCACTTTGCATCATTATAAATGAGCAAATATATTAATCAACAAAGATATAAGCAGCTGAAAAACTCTACTTATAAGGGAATTAAGAGGCAATCTCAATAAAAGAATTAGAGCTCTACCTAGGAAATAGAAGTTAGTTGTAGATCTATTTTAAATGCCTTTGTTTAAATTACTGAATTCAGCACATTCAGATATCAAACTTGACAACTTGACTTTGCAAAGATCCATGGTACTGTTCATTAATTCCTTTTCTGTAAAATGTTCCTTAAAAATTTCTTTCAGTTTTCTCACTTTTTGATGGAAAACTGAACATTTTTTAAACCATAAATTATTCTATGTACAATAAGGCTTCTGGTCTCCAATTCATTATGTATCTAATAAAACAATATTTGAGATAAGCTAGAAATAAATGTTGAGCAGTGAAATACTTTGGCTTTCAGATCACCAAAAGCTATCAAGATCAAACTGAGCTCTAATCCACTTCAGGAAAAAAACTGAACAAGCTAAACAGGAACATCTAGTTTCAGTTACCATTTTTCTACCCACTCACCTAGTCCAAACAAGGTAGGCAAGAGAAGCTCAAAATGCCAACTGACACTGACTGTTCAGAAATGCAGAGTACTGCATTTTGGAGGAAGATCTAATTCTGTTTTTTACACAGGTTGTCCAACAAAATTGACTCACAAAAGGAGTATCAGCATTCTAAGCATCAATGTGAACAGCTCAGTTGAGACATCTTTCAGAAAGAAAAGTCAGAACCAGATGCCAACTAACAAGGAAAGCAAATGAAAACTGAATTCTTAGTACAAATCAGTTGTTTTCTCTCATCTGAAATACCAGTGTGTTTTCTGAACCATCAGAGTATGAGTAATTATAATACTTAATGACAACAAAAACTAGAATGGGTGTCAAACAACATACTTTAGAACTAAATCAGTGTGTAAATGTTTGAAATTAGAGTAAAATCCACTAGGAAAGCAGATATGTGGAGTCTATACCATCTCTCAGAGTATCTGATACTGTCCATGCACAGAGAGAAGACCACATAATTTCTGAGTCTGATCTAATAAGTCCTATGTACTTTTGCATTTTCACCTGGATTTCTAAATTTATGAGCTGTGATTATAAAAAATGATCTGTCATCTTTATTTTGAAAAGGCATGAGGTATTAAGTAGAGGTAAGAGTTGTTTTTATAGTGGATAGATCACAGTCATGTCAGAAAACCCAGGTGCATAAAGCAAAAAAATAATCAGAAATCAAGGAATTGCACGAAGGAGACTTGTGTGTAGCAATTAAACTCTTGTGGGATATGGTGTCAGTTAATAAAGATTAGGAAAAGCACCCCTATCCCCATAGACTGGGAAAGTGAAGCAGTAACGGCACTGAAAGTCTGCAAGCACCAATATATTTAAAAGCCAATGCTCTGTACATCCTAAGATCTCTAAGTATTTTTTTTCTATACACCACTTATCCTCTTTTGCCTACACTACCCCCCTATTTTACTTACTGCTCAGAAAGACTAGTTTCTCACATCTTAAGTTCCTGTAACACCTCAATCATCTGAGGGCAAGCAGGAGGTAAAAAAGGGGTAAGAAAAAGAAGAGAAAACAGGAGATACAAAGAAATGGAAGCATGTCTTCTCTCTGTGTTCTGTAGATCAAAGAAAGTTTATATCCATTTCAATTTCACCCCGTAGGCCGCACTCTGAAGATCAAACCTGTGTTATAATCAGCATATGTTTCATGGAGGTGTAGGCTTATGGGTTTTGAGTGGCTGATACCATATCCACACTACTTCACCCGCACTGGAGTTTGAAGTTCTACAAAGTGACTATACTCATAATGATACCATTTTGCAGATGTAAGTTGTATTAATGAGGTTGTCATTGGGAATAATCTGTCTCATTATTCATATACCTACATTTACACATATATGAACTGATACATGATAAAATGTAGCTCAACTTCAGATGTGTAACTTCCTTCTGTTAAAAATCAACCAACAAACTTAATACACTGATACAGCACTTCAGCAGAATGACAAAACCTTATCACTTAATGCTGATCGCAGCATTAATAGAGAAGTTCATTAATTTCCTTGCAAACCATGCCAGATTCTACAACTAAGAGATACAACTAGGAGATAACACAGATTTCACAAAAGAGATCACATCAATTCCTGGAACTTTCCTTCTTACTCCACTAGTTATTAAGTTATCAATATCACAGTACTTTACTTAACATTAAACAAGTGAACAATCCTACCAAATTGATACAGACTTAAAAATTAAGCAAACCTAAGTCTACGGAATGGAGTCCAGCACTACACAAATCACCTTCAGACTTAACTAACATACATGATACACAGTTTGCATTTTACAGTTTACCTCAACTAACATAAATTAATCTCATTCTTCTGTCACCTTTCACAACATTTGTAAATTGCTCTCTATGATATTAATATATGTTACATTGGACCTACAATAAACAACAAGATTTTTCATTTAGTTATTAGATGACATGTTGTTCTCAGAATATAGTTGGGTGTTGTATGCCAAGTGCCAAAAGCAAATAATACTGGTTCTTCCTGTTCTGGGAGAAACCAAATCAGAGCATCTTCTTATCTGGTAACCTAGACTCCATTAAAAAAATGTATTCACATAACTATTAGTAGGACAAAATATTCACTCCATAACAATTTCTTATATTTCTGACTTTGACTCAACGGTCTAAACCAAGATTGGGTGAGGACATGAATTGAGAATCTGAACTGTTTAGGAATTTTATTACTGCTTTTTATTAATCAGACTTTGTTTTTTAAATTGGGATATGGAAGAACTGCTTATGAAGATAACACTGCTTAACAATTCAGACACAGGACCACAGCCTATCCCTTGATGTAGAGGCCTCATGATGTCCATTAGGGGATTTAAGGCTTTAACAGTAAATATGCATCTTTCTACAGGCTTCAGTCTTCCAGAGTGCACTTTCTCATTTAAATAGCTTGCTTTCTATGGATGTCCCTACATAGTTAGTAAGAAGTTTGAACCATACCATGGGCCATATTAAAAGGACAGTTGTCAATTTGACCTTGCTTTTTCAGAGAAACTACACACAGTAGTACTAATACAGGTGACAGAGATGCTACTCTTTGTTTCTTCCAAGCTACCATTCCACCTCTAGCTTTTACAGTGGAGATACATTTGAATTAATATTGCTCTTATCTGCTACCTTGGAAAAGCCTCACAGTTGACTGGTACCAAGAATACCAAGAAAGCAAGATGGCTGCAAAGTATGAAGTACAGAAATGCAGCAGATCTCAAATTCAAGACAAAAAAAAAAGGAGCTTGTATCACAAAAGCGTTTGATCAGCGTGTGTCATTTTATCAAGGATATGCTTAGCCATGAGTGCTGTTGGAAACTGATGAAATAATGGATCAATAAAACCCTCATGTTTTAAGCTAAGTGCCCATTTATCAATCATGCTAACAAAGTTATTCTGAAAAAAAAAAAAGCAACTTTCAAGAGCGGAGGTAGTAGAAGACACAGTGGAAGGTTGGATGCATGAGTCAAGTTTCCAAGAAGATAATATGTGAAACTATTTATGGACAAGTTAGAAGAGAAATAAAATATGTAGTAGGACATGGTATTGGCTAGTGTCAAAAAGTGGGATAAGGACAGTGAAGCAGACAAACAGCAGAACGCGAGTCATGCAGACATGCAAACAACAAAGGTCAGCATGGCCCAAACTGATGGACATTTCATGTAAACAAGTTAGACTTTTAGATAGCAAGTTCTGTAGAAGGGTACAATCAACCCAAGCTTAAAGAGGGAAGAGAACTTGTAAAGAAAAGCATAGCTATATCATAATGCTCTTATCTCTGCGCTGAAATTGAGATTAAAATAGAAGTAAAACTGTATTACAAAGATTCATAAACCTGAAAAATTCTGGAAATTTTCATTTTTGTAATGATTTTAGTATAAGAAGTTTCTTTTGATAAAGAAACTACCTCTTGCTTAAGTTCTCCCATTTACCTACTGCCAAAGTATCTAAGATTTTAAAAATCAAGATATTTTCACAAATTCATGTTATAAAATGAAATTAATTTATTAATGCTGTGTGATTCTGCTGTATATTTTCCTGAGGATCTGAAACACTGCAGCTTCAGCCCTGCTACTCCAGGCAGACATACTTGGAAGAAATAAGAATATTCGATAAATGGACTGATGCACACTCTTATACTACAGTAACAAAACCAAAGCATTCAAAGGTATTCAAATGTTTTTAAAAGCCTGTATGAAAACATTTTTTGAGGCCAAAACCAGATACTATTGATTCTAACTGTGGTAACAAAACTACAGTATTCAAAGGTATTCAAATGTTTTTAAAAGCCTGTATGAAAACATTTTTTTGAAACTAAAACCAGATACTATTGATTCTAACTGCATTTTGATTTGCATTTAAGTTTGATCAGAGAAATTGTTTTGTCATTTCAGTGTTAACCATTACATCAACGCAGGTTTTCAATATATGAGTGACCAGTTCCTATGGAAAGTACACCCACTTCATATACATTATCAGGTGTTTGAGGGATATGATAACAAGGGAAGATCCAGTGTAAATACAGTTATGCTGGCATGGGTGTTTTTATTGGTACAGCTTAACTTGGCAACCTGTTATTAATTCTGCTGGAAAAAGCACCCATGCGAGTATAACTGGTTTTGTGGAAGAAGGCTGGTTGGTATCTCCCGCTGTGCCTGGCGTGGATCTGCCTCTTATAGGGATTGTTTTCCTGAACTTTGATGGGTGACAACTCATTCCACGCTCTGACAGCCAGTCTTAGCAGCTCCTCTCACGGTACTAAACAAAAAACCCCAACCAAACAAGAAAACAAAGCAGTGTGGCAAAACTTGCATCATAGTTTCTCTGAATTTAAAAAAAAAAAATATTTAGTATTGTCACCACATTTAAAAGTCATTCCTAATACATACTTGTGAAACACCCTCTACGCCCGTACAAAGACTCCCGTGGCAGTGAATTACCGGACCCCAGGCGGCCGGAGGTGCCGAGCCGAGGGTGCCTGGGAAGGTGAACCCGCGGGATGCGGGGGGAGGCCCGGCCTCCGGCTCCTCAACCCGACCTCGGGCCAGGGCAGCCGGCGGCAGGCCCGACCCCTTCCCTGCGGCCGGCGGGGGCGCGCCCTGTGCCCGGGAACGGCGAGGGAGCGGTAATTACTGCGGGCCCGTTGCACAACCCGCACCCGGCGCGGCGCGGCCCGTCCTGCCTGCGGAGCGGGGCCGGGCGGCACCGCCCCCTCCCGGCATCCCCCGCTCGACTGCTGGGCTCGGCTGCGCTGCTCGGCTCGGCGGCTCCGCGCTGCGCTCGCCATGGCCGCCTACAGCAAGTTCCTGACCGCGCGGCACTCCGCCATCGCCGGGGCCGCCGCCGCCTGCGCGCTGCTCTGCCTGCTCGGCAAGCGGCGGGCGGCGGCGCAGCACGGGTGAGCGGGGGCTGGGGGAGCGGGGCGGGCCGGGCCGCGCGAGCCGCGGGGCCGGCGCCGGGAGGCCGGAGCGGGCAGAGCTGTGCTCGCTCTCCCCGGCCCTGGGCCCGGCGGAGGGGCGGCCGCGTCCCTGTGCCGCGCACGGGGCGCTGCCGCCGCCGCCCTCTGCCCGGGGAGGCTCCCGAGTACAGGGCTCAGGCTGCTCCCTCGCCGCTTTCCCCGGGGTGAGGTCGGTGCCCCTCTTGTGAGTGTCCAGCCATCGCCACCTTGTTACCCAAATTATGCTCGCTTTTTCTGTTTTCCTGGCTGTGAACATTAACAGGTGACTTATAGGGATGTCCGTGTCTGCATAGGCAGCTCGTGGACCTCAGGTGTTGTTTGAATGCAGCCGTGTGACAATAAGGAACACGGACAACAGTTTCAAAGAGGCCGAATCTGGTGATGTTCCCTGTGTGGTTGCTTTACAGGTGTACGCTGCTCGGGTGTGTATTCGTTAATGTGCTGCAAAGCACTGGTGTCATGTAGTGTGGTGGATGAAGACGTATCTCAGACTCAATGCTTTCACAATTCCACTCTATTTTTGGCTGTAGGATTATGACCATATGCTAAAGACCTGGCATGTTACAATATTACAGTTAGGTATCTTGTAGTGATACTCGTGAAAGGGACTTACTCAACAGACTTTTGTAATAACATACCTGTGATGAAGCAACAATCCAGTTTTATTTTACCTAAATCACTTCATACACGATATCTGTAAGAGTTTCATGGAGTTGGGTAATGTCATACAACATGTCAGACGTTGATGCACTGCTGACAATTCATGCATTTGCTTGAGGTCCCAAACTGTGGCTGAGAGTTACTCTTCTGTGAAACTCACAGGGAGGGATGATTCTTTTCAGATCTCTCTGCCCAATTTAGTGAAATACTGTTGTAAAAAAGGAGAAAAGCTGAGTGGAAGGGCACAAAAATAATGGGCTGGGACAGTTACGCTGTAGTGTGAGATTTTCCCACCTAGTGGTATTTGTAAGAAAGACTAGGCCATGCAGATGTTCTGGGAGCATCTGTGTGTTGTCAGATCAAGAATATTCTTTTAAAGTGAATCTTAATTGTCCACACTTACCTTGCTCTGCCTTTATTGAGGGGTGATCTTGGAGCACACATACCAGATTACATTCAGATTGCAGCACATCTTCAAACATAGATGCAAGTCCAGTGTAGTTTTGAAGTGCATTTAATATATTCCTGCTACTAGTAGCATTCATTTCATAGAAGAAGGCTAGAATTTGTCTAGAGTAATTTTCCTATCCCTGAAATAAATGTTATGTGGATCCTGGGTTGTCCCCACTAAACTGTTTTGCTTGTATGTGTTCTGACGTTGATCTGCAGGATTTGACAATGGCAATGCATGTATTGGCTTGAGAGTCAATGTTCTGAAAGTAAGCGTTAGCCTTAATGCTGTATTTGGAATGCGTCCTTCCTTTATGAATCTTGAATTTTGCTACGTACAGTGTTAAAAATCTGAGGCATTCATATGTATTTGGTGGACCAAACACTATTACAAGATTAGTGAGAATTGGAAAGCAGAGAGAACTTATGAATTACATTCGAGCTAATTCAGCAATTGACTGGACTTGTGAGAGCCTGACCTCATCTGTGCCTTTTCCTCTCTCTGAACTGCATTCTTTCTGATCCTTTGTCCCTTACTTCTATAATCTTCTCTTTATAGTCATTTTGTATTCTCGAATCTGTTAGAAATGCAATTGCTGAAGTAAGTACCAGGCTTGCAAACTTGATTGTTTCACTTCTGTTTATGTGTTGCTTTATGCTTTTGAGTCCCTCCACTGCTTAGGTCTTATTTAGTGGTGGTACTGTATTGTGGCTGTGGATTCCAAACTCTAACGTCCAACATTCGGTTGTTTCAATAATAGCTGTGCTGCTGCTTGAATGATATTTTGAGGATGGTTTTTGCCCACTGGTCTTCATTCTTTTCTCCATGTTTCCCTGTGAGGCAAACCTTGCCAGGAGCCTTATAGAATGCTACCTATCAAGACTAGGCAGTAGGTAAGCTACTTTGCCTATATCACCAGCCTAGACAAAACCATCTGGTTATTACCGTTGCCTCATCCTCCTTTAGTCTCATTATTTCATGTATCATTCATTTCTTCATGCTTTGTTGCTAATGTAAATTAGAGCATACTTTTGCAAAGGATTGTCATCATGCCAAATCTTTACATATTTCAGCATTCTTATGCTGGTATATGATGCTGACATATAATAACAAGCGCACAACCTTTATGCAGTGATGATAAAAATCTCCAGGGCCTAGTGTACCCTTTAATTTTTGTGTTGTATTTCCCTGTCTCTTTGGGAAGAGCAAGAAGTTGGGAGGGTATGGCTGTCCTCAATTTTTGTACTTATTCCTATGGAGAAGAATTTAATTTGGCAATCCAGATAGTCTGGAAGAGGACTGGTAGTCTGCTTGAGGTTAACTGACTAAAAGATGTGAGGAACAGTGGTGATTTAGTTTTATATGTGTGAATTCCTTTGTTAACCTTGGTATATAATGCCTAAAAATGTTGTGTCATGTTAGTGTGAGCTGAATTTCAGCTTCTTGAATTCTGGAAGGTGAAAGTCTAGTTTTGAGCTTCCTAAGGGCAAAGGTGAATGATACAGACTTGAATATAAACAGCCAAACACTGGCCTTAACATTCAAGTGAATCATGGAAGTGTTCGTGTGCAACTTTACCTGCAAAACTTCTTCCTTCCTCATGTAGTTTCAGAATACACATTTCAGTGTTTATACTTATACCTTATTTGAACATCAAGTATGTATGCTATTATATCATGTTTTCCTGGAGTAGCTGTCTGTTTTCTGTTTTATTTTGTGTGCTTTTTTTAAGTTTTGCTGGAATGTTAGCAGTAGGTCTGCTGCTGGTCAAAGTTGGAAAGTAAAATAATGTACAAATTGAAAAAAAAGAAGGAAAGTCTTCTTTTAGCAAATTAAATGTGTTTGAATGTGTAACAAGAAAGTTATCTGACAGGCTCTTCATAGTTTATGTGTTAATTTTAATATAGAATTACCAGTTATAGAAATGTTACCAGGAAGGAGAGGTAGCAACTTTTACCTACTTTTCTGCTGTCAAACAGTAGGGGCAAGGTCCACTGCAACTCGTATCAAGTAGTAATGTATGAATAATTAAGCTGTATATGTTATGCCAACGTGCCTTAGTAGGTCAAAGATCACTTAATTAGTAGTAGCTGGATTAGTCACAGATGTTCTTCTGTAAGAGCTATTACATTGCTTGTTAGTTTTGCAGAACTGAGAGGTGGTGTCACAGTTTATAATACATTTTAATCACAACTTCCTGAAATCTTCTGAAGTAGAATGATATAGAATGGATTACTTATAGTAACTTGTTAGTTTTCCACGTTATTACTTTGGAGTAAAGCATGGAGAAAAATGCATTGTGTCTTTACTCAGGTTGCTGTCCTCAAAAAATCTGTTTCCTTAGAAAAGCTGCATGTCTTCTTGGGAGGGTGGAAGTTGTTATAGCTAAATGGAAGGATGACTTCGGTTGTAGTATTTGGGTTTTTGAGTCATAAGAAGTTCTTTGAGAAACTACATTATCCTGGGTATATGATGCAGAAAAAAACAGTTACTCCATTCTGTTTATTCCATTTCCCTAATCCTGCCTCAAACAAGAAGCAACAGAATATTTTCTTAAGATTTGATTGCTTCAGAATTAAAACCTTGAGGAGTGTTACATAAAAGAGCTGGATATTTTTCATTATCCCTCTAATGAGAATTTTTCCCAAATATCCATGTACTTTAAAATAAAGTACTTACACAAGCAGAGAATGAACTTGGATTACTTTCAAAAAGAAGGTATTTAATTCATATAGCTTTCTGGGGGAAGGAGGGACTGAAAGAAGTAATAGAAGGTAATTAGGGTAAAGAGTTTGGAATTGCAAGATTAGGGAAAGGCAATAAACAGAATGGAATTAATAGGAAGGAATTTATAATGTGTGGAAAGATGACAAAATAAAATATTTTACAGTCTGTTCCTAGACACACTGGCCTTCCCTATCACCTATCTGTGTCCATTAGAATCCAAGAGGATGCTAGGACATGGACTCAATTTTGTAAAAATTGAACTTCTGAAACCCAAGTGTTTGGCATCCCTCCTGTAAGGGGAAAAACTGCATAAAGCAAGCATAGTGCATGCTTGGGGTCTTAGAGGTTAGACGTGGCTAAAGGAAGGGGAAAAGCTCACTTGAGTGGAGAGAGGTTAACAGAGCTGTAGACAGTGTATATCAAATAGGTTTTACACATTTCATTTTGCCTGTCACCAGGCTCCTCAGCTGCTCTCATCTGACAGTGGCAGCAGATGTCACACAGTGGATGTCACGCTACTTGTGTCATCGGCTGCACAGCCTGTGAACCTGCAGTTTGGCAGTGATTGATCCAAGTGTACTGGAGGAGCTTTCAAATATAACACAGGAGTTTGAGCATAGCAAGTGGTAGTTGTAACTTGAAACAAATAGTGCGGGTTTTTTTCATTTTTGTATATTTAGGATGTTATTCTCACTTCTTAGTTTGCATGATTTCCTTAGGTTCTGAAGATGCTTGGGTGAGCCTTGCTAGTGTACTTCCCATGAAGGGATCTGTTCTAGTTGAGTCATGACTGTTTGACAGAAAGGGTGAAATTATATTGCTGGGGATTAATAGACTTCTTTCATGTATGTAAATCATTAAAGGGAACCTGTGTTACTTGGGTAAAAGGTGACAGGTGTCAAAACCAAAAACAACTCTATGCTAACTACATTTAAGTAAGTTTACCCAGGATGTGAATTTGACTGTTCGATCTACTGCTACTATTAAAGAAAAAAAAAAAAAGGCAAAACATACAGATATGATTACTAGAAAATGCATCTAAAATCCAGTCTTGTAGAAAAACCTGCCTGGGGTTCAGAAAACTTGTCTTCAGCTGGAGGGTATGGAGACAGGGGAGAAAACAGATGACTCAGCCCTGCTCCTAGCATTTAGACTGCCTTTGTTTTGGGCCTGGGTAGCTAATTAGTGGTTTCTCTCTTATTAAGGTGCATAAAATGCTTGCTATCTAAGGCAAGATCTAGTGTAAGTGTGTAACAGCGTGAAATTTTTTTTTTTTCCAGGAAGCTGGCTAGAAGTTTTTTTCCACTGTTATCCATGAAGGAGAGCTACAACCACAGCTTAGGCCAGAGCACAGCTTATGGCAAAATTATTAGTGCTAAGGTTTTTCTTACATGTAAACTTTGTTACTGAGATGCATTCTTCTACTGAAACTTAGAATGTCCTCCACAACAGTTCTGCTTTGTTGCCTTCTCAAAGGAAACCTTTGAGCTTTAGCAATGCAGAGCAACTCAGAGCTCCTGCTTGCAGTGAGGTAAATGTCTGTGACCTTCTCAGAGTCCACTTCTTGGTTGCCTGAATCCATTCCCCTCACATTATTTTTGGTTATGCTGCAACTAGGCACTGACCTAGAGCCAAGAAAATTGTGCTCTCGGTTCTGTGTGTGCTCAGGGTGTACTGTGCAAACGGGCATGCTTTTGGACAGCCCAGGCTTCCGAGTAAGGTTGCTGCCCTTGACCTGAAATAACTGTGCTGTTGCTCTGCACTCTTCTGTGCAGGGTGTGCAGTGTGAGGCTGTGCCTGCCAGGGAGTGTGGTGTGAGTGATAACCCACTTTTCTCATTATAGCTGTTATTTCTTCACATGATTGCATTCCATCTTTGGTCATTTGAGTTTTATTCTGTCTTTGCAACATCTCAGGAGTTATCTTGTTTGCAAAACTAACCTGAAACTGCACAAATTATCATGAACTATTACAAACTGTTACCTTGTGTGTTTTTTTTAAAGCTGTGGAAAATGCCCAGTGCCATTTCAGAATGTAAGGTCTGAAGAATACAAAAGTTGCCTATAGGTAACAAGTCTTTGAAATGCTACACTTAATCCTAACACAGATACTCTTCCTTTGCACTGTGTTGAGCAGAAGCTAGTCATCCTACTCTACAGAAAGAAGGTAGCATGACCTGAAATTTGTAGTGTTTTTTCAGTTAAGGACAACACAACGTTTTCAAACCCTTATTTCCTCTTGACATGTCATTAAACTGGAAGTCTTGCTTATCACTCTCATCTCAATTCCCTGTTATGCTTAGCTCAGTGTAGATTGCTTCCTCTGAACTTTGTTCTGGATGGAGACAGGTATTTCTAAAGACAGTAATCCTTTAACTTTTTCCTGTTTGCTAATAAATACCACAGAACTAGCATGCCTGAGGCCTTTTGGTAAATATACTCAGTGGCCTCTTCAAGACTTTTTGCAGTTTCTTCTTCAGTGGTGTTGAGAATGATCCTTTTTGAGTAACCAGTATTGTTGCACGTTTCTTTGGAGAGAATAGCCTTGCTGGTATGTAAATAGAGTCAAAAGACAGTGAGTGCTGTGCCCAATACTTATTTGGAGACTGAAATTTCATGGTATTATCAAGTTTTCTGCCTCCCCCCTATGCTACACTGCTGTCCTTGAAGTTGGATCAGCTGTCAAATGCCAGTACACAGTCCTAAAATTCTTTATTAGTTTCTTTGAAGCATCTTGCTGGTTTGGGCTGATCATGTTTCTCAGTGTTGGAGAAAGGTGTTTTGTTGTATTGTCTACTGTCTATTGGGTAATTACTTGTCTATTTACTTATCTTTAGTGAGTTGCTATTCAGTTACCATGCATGTATGAATGACAAGTTTGGTCTAGTTGTGTCATCTCAGTACTGCTGATACCTTTCTCTGCTTTTACACTGTTTTCTCTAAAAGCTGTGTGCAGTTAAATAATGGATAGCAGGCTACATCCGAGATGCTGCTTTTCCTGAAACTTCTTCAGGTGATACATGTCCCATTATACCTCTAGCCTCTTCATGTTCTTAAAAAAATTTTACTTTTTTATTCTTTTTAAAAATCACTTAGGATAGAAGGTGCCTCAAGAAGTCACTTAATCTAAGTGCTCAAAGCACGATCCACATCGAATTCAGATTGGTTTTTTGAGGGCTTTATACAGTCATATCTTGAAAATATGATAAATCCTACAGTTCTTAACTCAGTGTTAGAAATGTTATGATACCGTGCTTTTTCTTCTTTTTTCTATGTATTGTCTGGGTAACTCCTTTTAAGAACCTCTTCATCACCACCCTTTCTTCTCTGTGAGGGCATAAAGGAACAATGGCCCTTATACCAGAGGAGTTATTTGCAGCAGAGAATTTGGCCAGCAAGTAGCACTTGCCTTCCTCCACAAATAAGTCTTGTGATGCTCCAACATTAAGTAAATGAGAATAATAGAGAGCTTGAATCTATTCCAAATGTTAGAGCTCTCTGCTGTAACCAGATAGTCTTGCTGTATTCTTGCTGAGTAATTGAGGGTGTTATTTAGTCTTTAAATTCAATGAGAATGCAACCACAATTCTCACGAAAAAGTTCTACAGTAGTGTAATGGAGTCTGGAGTAGTGCCAGTAGGTATCAGACTGAAGAAATGAGACTCTGGAGAAGGAAGAGTTCTGTACTAATCAGCTGGTGGAAGTTTTTTCCAGACGGAACTATAGCACAGTCTTTTGTTGCAAGTAAAATGTTTTTACCTATTAAAATAACAACAGATTATTATTTTTTTTAATATCAAGAGCCACATTAGAGCTATTTAGCTATTTAGGCACTTTTTTTTTTTTTTGATTCCAGACTTTATAAATAAGATTGTTTCCTTTGCTTTTGAAGTATCAGTCTCATTTTGAGCTTGCACAAATTTTTTGTAGAAAAAGAGAACAAAACTCTGTTAAAGCTCTTTTTTCATTAGGTTTTAAATTTACAAACACTTAATTTTTATCTTAAACTTTATAAATATAAATTCTAATTACATGTGAGTTCACAATGAAATGTGAGATTATGATTTCTGAACAATCCTTCTTTCTCTTTAGTGGATAATCAGTTCCAGCTCAGTAGTTTCAGCTGCTCAATTTCTCTCAAGAGCTACTGTAGGAAAAATATATCAATACATAGATCAAAGATATTCAACTAACTGCCAGAATAATTCTGGGCCTTATCTTCTTAATAGATTAATATATTAATATATTCCCTTCTGATCCTTTTTAAGCTGAAATAGTTGTGTCTTACAAGTGTTGTGACTTCAAACACTGGCAAGGCCTGAAGCAACAAGGCTTATAGGAGTTGTAGCATATCTGGAAGAGCATCATGCTTTCATTTTACATTATGGCAAGTCATGAATTGTCTAGTGAAATAACCACATAATTTGATAACTATTTATTCATGCTTAAGAATACTGCTTTTCTCCTAGCGCCAAACCAGATATGATTGGAATGATCCATATTCAAGGACACTTTTAAAAATACAGGTCAACCTTTTCTGCTTTGAAAAATTCCAAGATGTGTTGAGAAGTTTCTTGTTACAGCAGTACATTGCTCTTCTGTCACCAGGATGCAGTCTCTTACTGGATTGTTCCTTAAACTTTGCACAGTTATCATTTCCGCAGACGTACTTCCGTCACAGACTGATTAAATGTTATATCTCTTCTGAACTTTTATTAAGTTATTTCTCCCCCAAACTGCCCTCTGCTTGTCTTTTGCACAAGTAGTCTTACAGGATTTTTATCTTCTCTCAGGCTTCTGTCTCTCTGTTACCTTTAATTAAGTTCTGGCTAAACTAGCATCTCTCCCTACTTGCTTTTGTGGTCTTCCTCCTTTCCTTTTTTTCTCATATTCCTCTACTACCTTGCCTTTTCCTTTCATAGTAATTATTTCTATTCATTGGCCAGACATTCATAGACCTTCCTGATCATAAATTAGAATAGGCATGGTTTCATTCTAGATATTTTCTTCACAGAGCTTTAAAGCACAAGTCTGAAATGATGCTGTTGATGAAGTTGTGGGATAGCTGGTTACATGACAGTCTGCAGTTGTTTTGATGTTGTAGGCAGGTAGGAGCAGTGCCTTTCATAGTTTCTGCTTCCTTGTGATTTGAGGTGCTGCCTGAAAGTGTATGAGTATTGTAGTTTTGAGGCAGCCTGCTCTCAGTGTTTTAGTATCATGGCTGAGAAATGGTAAGTTACAATTTGTATGGTTAGCTGTCGCTTTTAAACTACATAAACACATACTCTCCCAACAGCTTCATGTGCTTGAGTGTTCCGAAAGGGAGAAGGACCAACTATAATTGTCTTATATGTCAGCTTGTCTTTCTTAAAAGTAGAGGAAAAAGAATAACATTGTGCTTTTGAATGTTTGTTTAGCACTAGTTGAAAAATATTTTTCTTCTAACTCTTCTGTAAAATGCAGGGGAAGGAAAATGGACAGAATAAAAACTAGCTTCCCTTCCAATGCACACCTTTGCAGGAACTTGGTTTCACGGCTCTGACTTTTTTCCCCTGCAGCATATGTTTACGAACAAATAATCTCAATATATAGTAAAATGCATTATTTGAAAGTCAAGTACAATGCAAACAAATCTGTTTGGCTTACATAGATGATGTGGAAACATCAAAGTTGAGTTGCTTGGATTGCTGAATCTGCATTCCTGTAGTTTTCATTTGTGGTCAGTGGAATCATGTAGCCATGCTTGTAAAGTATATGTGAGAAACATAAAAACACTTGGAGTTCATGATACAGAGCCAAGGTAAAGCAGAACTCTGAGATGAAAGATTGAGGCTTAGTTTCCCTACATAAGACTGGTTTCTGAAAGGGGTAAGGTTTCATTGAAATTGTAAAGAAACAGCACATAGGTTTGACATAAAAGGTAGCCCTGCTGCAGACACTGTATTGCTTTGAAAGAAATAGGGATATAATCCCGAGTTTTCTTTTCTATGTAAAGATGAAGACAAAGAAAAGTGTGTTAGTAACAAGTAAAATACTTTTTTTCTTCCCTTTACAGTAAAAGAAGTGGAAAACAAGCACTGCAGAACAATGAGGTAATTCTTTTTTCATGTCATATATTCTTTATTCATTTTAAATAAATCTGATTTTTAAAAACTTTTAAGTCCTATCCTTGTAGTTTAATTTTGGACTGAATGATGGCTATGGTGCAAATACTGCTTGAATGATACTTTCAGACTTGCATTGGTGGAACAAATGGAAGAATCAGGTTAATCACAAGAGGCTGAAGTTTGGCTCCATAATGACATGCACTTGATGTGTACCATGTGCTTTTTTATCTCATAGTGCCTTATGAATGTAAGGACTAGTGTTTAAGTTTATCTGTATGTATAGCAGCAATCAGCTATGTGTACATTTGGTATAACTTGTATTTATATTTTATTTAAAAGAAAAAACATGGAACAAGATGTAGAGTCTGACAATTTCTAAAAACTACTTCAAACTTCTGGTAGGAGGTTTGGCATATCCCCGATCTTTTGTATGTTTGTTAATTTATTTATCATATATCCCTTTAAGCCAAGTTTACTGTTTTATATTCAAATGAAATATGACAGACCAAAAGGCAAAGTCCATGATTAGAAGTATTGGGTCTTATGATGGTATGAATAGCTTTCAGATACTTTAATCTTTTGCTGAAAACTTAAGAAAAGGCTTGCACTGGATAAATTTGAAGGTGTATACAAGCATCATATTAGCTTCTAGCCACACCTTGACTGTGTTATCTGCCATAAACTTGTCTTTTGCGTAGCTGTACCTATTTGTAAAAATCTTAACTAGCTTTCTCTTATTCCTACCCATCTTGGATACAATTATACTGAATGAGGAATTAACAGTCCAAGGGAAAAAGTATCTCCTTTCTTCTGGGAAAGGAGATACTGGAACGAATATAAGTGCAACACAGAAATAGAAATGAGGAAGAGCTGATTACAGAGGAAGAATAGGTTCAAGTTATGCATCAAATATGTTTAGTTAGGTACTCTCTTGAAATGTAGCACATCAGACATTGTGTTTGTTGTTTCAATTACAGAAAAGCAATAACATATGTAGGATCATCCTTCATTAGGCCTGGACAGTAGTCTTTAGTTGTTTGGATTGCTTGGATTTTCATGTAAATAACTTTTAACTAAAATGTTTTAATCATCTACTACATAGCATCCTATCTGACTAGAATTTTTATTTGTAGTTGGTGTTCACATACTTTTTTGATAAGGGTGGGACTATAGTTGACTTCATCCTGTGAAAAACAGGTGTAGGCTTATTTACACAGCATTCAGAGTGAGGTTTTTTCTTTCAGGTTTCCTGTCTATCTTGTAGTATCGATATAGGCATTGATAGCATGCTCCACATGAGCCTTGGGTAGCAGAGATATCAGGATTAGGTTGATTAGACAGGACTTTTTTGAAAGTGTGCCCTTTCGATCAGTTTTTCAGGACCAAATTCTTCTGTCACATCCTTGTGTGAAGGAAAAGAAAGAAAACAAATGAAAAAAAGAAAAAATACTTACACTATTAGCTTTTAAAAAGAATGCAGAACAGGAGATAGGGTTATATGGAGTGAACAAGTGCAACTGACCCAAATAAAAGGTGCTTGAGTACAGGAGGGTTTTTAAGTCTGGTAGATTTAGCTGTTTGGATGTTGGAAGACATCTTTAAAAATACTGGCTGATGGTGTCTTTTAGAGACAAGCAATGTTAAGAGATGGTAGATTGCATTAAACTTGTAGTTGGATGTTTTAGTGCTGTGGTCTGCATTGTTTGTATGTCACCCTTAACATAGATTTGAAATAAAAAGTATTTTGTATCATGGCAGCTACTTCCTTTTGCAATTTGTTTTGATAGCTCCCAGTTCTTACACTATATTTAATTTGTCGGAGCAAGTTGGAAGGAAATGTTGCAAATGCTCCAGAAGGAAGGTAGCAGTAAATAGCTTGGATAGGGAAAATAATCACATCAACAGTTAAATAATACTTATTACCAAAAAAATCTTACTTTTCTTACTTTCCTTGTTCTACACGCAGCAGAAAGAGGGAAAGAAGGAGCGAGCAATGGTGGACAGAGTGTTTATTGCAAGAATATGTCGAATCCTGAAAATAATGGTCCCTAGAACACTTTGCAAAGAGGTAAGCATTGCCTGCAGTGCATGAATAGGGACCCTCAACAGCTCATTTACAAAAAGAAAGTACATGGAAGGCAGAAGCATGGATGGGAATGCCTGTGAGTGTGCTCACAGAGCTGGCCTTAGTCAGCTCCAGAAGCTCATGGCCTTCAGAAGAGGTTACTGATAATCCCCCCTGAAAAAACAAATATGGCTCTCATATTGGAAAACAAGTATACTGGAAGCTACAGGCTGGTCAGCCTTGCTGTATTCCTGGTAAGGCTGTGAGCAAATTCTCCTGGAAGCTAACTCTGGCCACACAAAGGACAAAAAAGTGGTTGCAAACAGCCAGCCTGGATTTACCAATGGCAGATCATGCCTTACTCACCTGATTGCTCTCAGTCATAAGACAAATAGCTGTGTGGATAAGGGAAGAACAGAAAATGTTGAGTATTTACTTTGATTTTGGTGAGACCTTGACTCTAAGGTCTGCCTTAGTACCCTGGTAGCCAAACTGAAGTGGACAATGAAGTGGATGGAAAACTGGCTGGACTGTTGGGCTGAAAGGTTTTCTGATCAATGGTACAAGGTCTGACTGGTGACTGATTACTAGTGGCCCTGTTTTGAGTGGGGAGTTGAGGTAGGTAACGTTCAGAGGTCTTTTGCAACCTTATGGCAGAAAGGTGTCAGAATAGCAGTAACTTCATCTTAATGAATGCAATCCTTCATCTTAAAGGGTGTGTCCAGTATAGGTATCAACCAAATACAGCTTTTTAAAAGGCAAAATTTCTCCATAAAAATGAATTCAGTACTTTATTAAAAACATTGTATGCTGATATGTTTCCTGCAAAGTAAGCAAATGTTACATTAGGTGGGGGCAGCAGGGTGATATGTTTCTGCTAGGTATTGTAGGGTTACTTACTGGAAAAAATGGTGACTTTTATCTGTTGTTTAACTGTTACACTTCTGTGGTTGTACTAGACAGGTTATTTGCTGCTTATTGCTGTGATGCTGGTAGTCCGCACTTATTGTGATATTTGGATGATTCAGAATGGAACAGTCATTGAAAGGTACCGATATGCTTGTTAATTTTAAACGTTCTTTCTTGTGTTTAACAGAGAAGGTGGTCTGTCAGAATATGTATTGAGACATTTTACAAATTGCTTGTTTAAAACAGAGAATTATACAGTTAAAAAAATAAAATTATTATATTATTCTTTTTAAATGGTTTATTAAATATTCTTTGGTCACATTTTGTACACTGAAAACTCTACATTTTGTTGATATGAACATCTAAGAAAGCACTTCAGAATGGTGGCATAGTGGTTTTATGTCGTAGACTTAGACATGTTGCGTGGATATTAGGACTGTTATTTCTTCCTACTGAGCTGTTTGCTTTTTAGATTGGTAAAAACAATGCTTTCAGTCTTTCTGTGTTAGAAAGTGTTTTTTAGACCTCTGATTATTCTTGTTGGTCTTGTTACTAATTGAAGCAAGTCAGAATGTGTCTTGAAGTGTGAATTCAAAATGATACTGTGTTTCAGGAGAGACATTTAGTGCTTTGTAGACTGGAAGGACTGCTTTGTTTCTTGTGTGAGAATCTATGAAAGCAGAGAAGGGAAAGAACTGGTATTCTCTGACCATGAATTTCTGAGCCCTTTTTGTGGGCAGTTACAGCAGGAGCAGAAGGGAGGGAACTGCTGAGTCTGTCACTTGCCACGTAACTTAGACAAGTGTGTCAGACTGGATCCTACAGCTGATACTACAGTTTTCCACGATTATTTTCTTTCTCTGTGTAGTCCTCTGAGAATTTATCCACTTAAGACTGTTGTTTCTCTTGTAACTAACTCTTAGCTGGTGGTCATTTACAGTGCTATCATTGGCCGCAGCAGGAAAGATTTCAAGAAATACTTGTTCAACTTCATTGCCGCAATGCCCGCTGTAAGTGCTCTACTTCTTCTGGCCTTTTAGCAGAACACATTTTATATGTAAATTAAGAGTTTGAGGAAGAGATCTCACAGGAATGTCTTAAAACTCATGGAAATGAGTTGTTTTACATGCATGTCTGTATTAAGACACATTTAATTTTCTGGCTCCAGTGGGAGACTTTATCAGCGTATTTTCTTATTGGTCACAACCACTTTTCTAACAGATATGTTTAGGTTTTCAGGTTGGTTTTACTGATGACAATTTTGACTGTAGCTTAATGTGCCATGCATAACGTCTTATGGATTGGATTATCTTTCAGTATTGTAGATTTGGGATTCTTTAGGCATGATTGAAGGTGAAGATTTCTTTTTAGAGCTTAAGTTTTTGTAATCCTTACATTTTTCACAGATTTGTTATGTTTTTTCCCCACCCTTTAACTTTACTTCAGCTTGTTGACATCTCTGACCTGCACCAGACAGAAATAATTGTTACTGTCTAATAGATAATGTACCTGGTTTGCAATAGATTTAAAAAGGAATTGATAAATTTAAGAGAATGGTTTTCAAATGGTGCCTCTTTTCTATATCTTATCAGAAGAGCTGAAAATAAGCTATTTGAACATAATATTATGTTTTTAAACAGTGAGAGCCACTGGAAACTGGAGACAGAAACCTAAGCAGTAGCATCCTGCAGATGCTATATGTTTAGTCTTTGGTGTATTAATGGTATTACTGACTTTAAGAGAAGAATTCACCTGTTCTGAAGTGTTTACACAACTTATGCTGCAAACTGATATAAGTATATTGAATTGTGTTAGCTAAATATTGAAATAGTGTCTCTTATTTTAGATCTCTTTAGTGAATAACTTCCTGAAGTATGGTCTAAATGAATTGAAACTTTGTTTCCGAGTAAGACTTACCAGATACCTCTATGAGGAATATCTCAAGTAAGTAACATCTTGTTAACCTATAGTATAAAGTTTTTAAAAATTAATTCAAATAATTCTAATTATATTGTAAAAAGGTTGCAAGGTGCCTAATAGGTAAGGTACATTGCTCAGAAAAGGCTTTTGGTTTCAGTTAACTTGCAGTTGAGGATAAGTAGCCTGTCTGGGTTGTATATGGCGCAGATATAAAGAGAGCAAATTTGGCTCGGTTGGAGGGAAAAAAAAGCACCGTACTGCTTCTAGGATTGATTGGGTCAGCTTCCAAAGTACTTCAGTTCCTTTCATTTAGTGCAGACTGAATTGGTTGCAGGAGCTGGAGTAGCTCCTTCTGTGCTTCTGCGCTGAATTTTGGTTGTCAGATGTGCTGAAGCAGAATTTCTGAGCGTTTTCTAGCTAAGTTCAATAGCAATGTGGGCCTGAGCTTTTACTAAGACATCCTGAAGCCTAAACAACCCTGCAGGATCTAATGTGGATCTGATTAATGTTTGGCCTTCTTTCCATCTAAGTTGTATGAAGCAAGGGGGTTCCAATTATTTCAGATCCCAGGTAATGATTTCTTTTCTGCTGCTTAGCTATTGTTTTGTTTCAGAGCTTATACATACTACAAAATGGGAAATCTGGACAACAGAATAGCTAATCCAGATCAACTCCTTACACAGGATGTGGAGAAATTCTGTAACAGTGTAGTGGACCTGTACTCAAACCTTAGCAAGGTAAGTCTTCCAAGAGAGAACTTTGAGTAATAGCTGTAGTCGTTTAGGATGTGGTGTCAGCTCGAAACAATTGTGTGTGTTTTTATGTGGGTTGCTTGGAATATGGTATGAAAAAATATTGTTTATGATATTATATTATTTCACACTCTGTGGTTTTCATGACCAAAGCACTGTTTATGAGTTGTTATAATTTGCATTAAATTTTCTTTTAAAAAATTTGTTGCATTCTTTTGCAGTTGAAGAATCATGAGTTTGCTTTCTCAACTTTTGGAAGAAAACCAATGGCTACCTTTTAGTTACTTACGAATATTACTTTTGGTAGGGAGGTATGGTTAAATAAGCTCCTCCCTGTTTCTTCTGTAAATTTTGGGGGGTTTAGGTAATGAAGGAGAATACTTGTGGATGTTTTTAGACTATTTCTCTGTTTTTTTTAATGCTATGTTTTTCATACAAGCTAAAGTATAAGCGGAGTACAAGTTACTTTGTTCAAAGCCTTCTGACTACAAAACCTGTAGTTCAGCTGTTTTAGCTTTGAGAAAGAGGTTATGGAACAGGATGCTTGCAATTTGGATTGTTCCTTCTGTCAGGTACATGACCAAATATATGGGATTATCCTTTCTTTCAGTATTTCTCATAATTACTTCAGTTGAGTAATCATGGGGTCTAGTCCACTTCGATTAGTGAGCAGGGTGTTATTACAGACCTAAAATAGTGAAGTACTTTTTTTATATGGTGTGTATTTGAAGATCATAATGCTTCTGTGTTCAACTCTTGAGTGAATGTTTTCAGGAAAAGTCATGTGACTGAGATTGCTCTTGTTTTAGCTTTTAGTTTGTGTAATAGGTTAACCAGTATTGTGCTTTTAATGCAGAGCTCTAACTGTTTTTGGAGTGGTGTGTGGTTTCTGTACCATTTTGTATTAATTTTGTGTTCTAAGGCTTTTTTAACTCTGCTCTCTTACAGCCCTTCTTGGATATAGTTTTGTATATCTTCAAGCTAACAAGTGCAATAGGAGCACAGGTAAATTGAGTGGGTTTTTTAGAATTACAAGTACATTTCCCCTTCTTTGCTTATAGCCTTGTATAGACCTGTATAGACGTGTTTGGAATCTGAGGAGAACTCTAGGTGGTAATTATAGATTCATCCATTATTTGAAGGGATATACTGAAAATATGGATTTACACTTAATGTTTTGTATGCTTTAGTGTGCTCTATTTTGAGGCAAGGAAAATAAAACCCAGAATTTGTAGGCATTTGATCAACAATTTGAAGAAACAAGAAAGTTCTTTATTTTCTTCTAGCAGTTATTTGAGAATCCCGTTTAGTACAGTACTTTTCTGACTGCATATGTCTTGCATGAATTCCATTTACAGGCAAAAATAAGTTTTCTCTTCCTGTGTGACCTCTATGAAGGGGAACCATTTCTTGCATTGAGCTGTATAACCATTATATTCTCGCCTCCCTCCCACCAATAAGCTGAATCATTTCAGAAATAATTCTTCAGCTTAGTGTAATGATATATTATCAAAAATGTTCAGGAGCTGAGAAGTAGAAGCTCTGGGACACATCATGCAGATTTTGCTGAGACAGTCTTGCAGTAAGGCTTAACTGAACCTATGTAACTTTTCCAGTCTCAGATGTCTTTGCATTGCTGTCTGTAGTAGTTATTACAGGCAGTTTATGCCGTGCCACACTACAGTGATACTTAAGCATGCTGTGTGGGAGCCCTGGTCTGTGGAAGTTAAGGATCCAGAAGAATAAGTGGTTCCTACCAGGACTGCTGGAGAGAACCAGGAAATGTGTTGGAGATATACAGATCAAAGAAGAGAATGAGATTGAAATATTGGCTTCTATGACAGTGCAGTAAACATAGAGACAAAGAAGTAGGCAGAAAGGAGATGAAATGAGAGAGGACTGGGAAATTATTAATGAAAAAAACTAGGACAGTAGAACACAGAGGTCACACTGGATGATAACAGAAACTTGAGTAGAAGGCTGGGATAGGAAGGAATTCTAGGGACAGAGAATTAGTAAAATTTGTTAAACAATATCACAACACGAAAGATGGAAATATGATGGGAATTGCAAATGTGGTTGAATTGGTAACATAGGTACGTAGGAGGTAAGAAGGCATTCATGCTTTCTGGGTATATATGTTGCCATTTGAGACCATCTAGATGGTAAACTTTTATTCTCTTTTGATGTTCGCAGGGTCCAGCTAGCATGATGGCCTACTTGATTATTTCAGGGTTTTTCCTTACGCGTTTAAGGAGACCAATTGGCAAGATGACTATTATAGAGCAAAAATATGAAGGGGAGTACAGATATGTCAACTCGCGTCTCATTACAAACAGGTATAGGTTTACTTGGATGGCAAGATATAAGTGACAATATTGTGGGGTAAATGGAAGCTGTGCATTAAAATATATTTGGGGAAACCTGATGCTATCAGTTCTGAGCCAACCGTTTGCATCTTTATACAGATTATTATAAAGTAATTTGTATGTGCATTATACTAACTGTAGCTGGGTTGTAATAAGCTTATGTTCTACTGTTATGAAAAAGTACAAACCCTTATTTCGTAAGGTAACTGAAAGTGCTCTATTCCTGTGTTTTATGCCTTTTTTCAAAGACTGTCTTTGACAAAAGGAAGTAACATTCCTTTCATTTGTTTTTTTTTAGTGAAGAAATTGCCTTTTATAATGGAAACTTGAGAGAAAAACAGACTATTCACAGAACCTTCCGTAAACTGGTGAATCTTCTTTTATCTCCTAGTTGAAGTTTTGCTTAAAATGCTTTAATTCTTTTGTGGTGATTCTTGACATGTATTCATAGAAGTGGAATTATAGTGGCTTGGTGTTTTTGCTGCTGCAGTCATTAGATTAAAAAATAAACTAGAAGACTATAAGGAGAACACAAGATCTTGGTAGAGTGGTTTTTCTCTTGCCACTTACCTCCTTTTCACCCACCACAATTACTGTTCTCGCTATTTAGTTTCGTGTGTAGGTTGTTTTGATGTCAAGTGCAAGTCTTTACCAGCAGGGACTCTTGTGCAGTGCTTGTCACAGTTAGAGGTGTGTTGAGGTATCTGATGTACTGAAAAATAACTGTTTGAAATCAAATGTCTGTAAAATAATAGATGATAGTAAAACAAGTCCTGATGTAGTTTGAACTTTTTCTTCTGTACCTTACTAGGTGGAACACTTGCATAATTTTATCCTGTTCCGGTTCTCTATGGGTTTCATTGATACAATCATTGCCAAATGTAAGTGTTTGTCCAGTGCTAATGGATTTCTGTAAATAACAAAACAAACTTTTTAAATGAGAATTGCCTTTTTTCTTATTGTGTAGCTTAATATTTATTCTTAAACTGCAGACCTTGCCACTGTGGTTGGTTACCTGGTTGTTAGTCGTCCATTTTTGAACCTGTCTGATCCTCGTCATCAGAATAGTACTCATGCAGAACTTCTGGAGGTAAATAGACTACAATTAAAACAATCTCCTGCTTTTAAGTTTTGTTAGTCCACATAAAAAAACTTTCTTCTATTCTAGGATTACTACCAAAGCGGAAGAATGTTACTGAGAATGTCTCAAGCTTTGGGCAGAATAGTCCTAGCAGGCCGTGAAATGACAAGATTGGCTGGGTAAGCTTAATAGTAGTTCTGTAAAAGAATCTTTCTTAAGCTTTTGTTGCTGTTTGTCATCTCATTTTGAGAAAGTGCCTGTAGAATTAAAATAAACTTATGTGCTTTGTTCCTTGCAGCACCCTAAAAATATAGAAATTAAAAACATTTTATACTGAAAACATATCTGAAGATGTGCTAATTTTATCCACTATTTCACATCTGAATAGTAGCACCATACGGTTTGAATGTTTAATTGAAAAGGCATTGTCAGATGCTCCTAAATCAATTATGTATTGATTATTTACCAAACTTTTTAAAAAATACCTTAAGAAGAAAAATTTGGCTGTTACACTGAAAGGATCTTGTAAATATTGTGGATATTGGACAACCTGGTGCAACTCTAAAATGTAAACATTCTGTTTCTATGCTGGGTTGAATAACTTCGTCATTTGACAGTTTAACAGTGCTCCAGTGCTCATTAGAGCTTCTTTGGATTTCTTTTTTTTTATATAGATTTACAGCTCGAATTACAGAATTAATGCAGGTTCTGAAGGACTTGAATAGTGGCAAATATCAGCGTACTATGATATCACAAGAAAAAGGTAGATGTGACATAATATGCAATATGTGCATGTCTGTGTAGTGTTCCAATCTCTAATACCTTTTTCTTAATTTAAGATGCAGATAAAAAGCAAGCTTTGTCCTTGATACCGGGATCTGGAGAAATTATCAACACTGATAACCTTATCAAGTATGTTTACAAAGTTTTCACGAGTTCAATGTTTTTCATGTAGACTGGCTTTTATGTCTTCCCCTCTATGACTCTTAATAGAGATTTTAATTACAATTCGCAATTCCTGTTGTGCTTGTGTATTTACAAGTAATTCCACCTCATGCCCACTCAGCATTTCTATTCTCTAAGTCAGTCCTTATCCACTCATGTTAGCAGAAGACATAAACTGCTCTCTGGACTTAGGCTTTTTGGTAACATTTCCTGCTGTCCTTTGGAGTGTGACTTCCCAGACCATTTTGTTTACTCTTAGAAATATGTTAGTTACGGATTTTATTCCATTATGTAGTTCAGTTGTAAAAATCAAGGGCAAATCTGTATTCATTTTCGAAATATTTGCTTGTAATTCTGCATGCTCAGAGACCTCACTGATGTACTTGTGTAGGGATCAGTTCCTTTATTCTTTGTAGTCTGAGGAACATGGCATTGACATAGTATTACTACTTAAAGGCATAAAATACAGCCAGTTAAGAGATTAAGTAACCTCAATCTGGGCAGTGTGGAAAGCGGATAGGGAAGTAGGAGGGAAGGAGGGGGGGAAGGCGGGAAAAAAGAAAGGAGATGATACAGCTATTTTTATTATTTTCATTTAAAAAATAAGGCAGGGGGAGGTGAGTAGAGAAGTCATTCATTGTGTATCCTAGAAGTAATGAAATACACTTCACTAGTAGGTTTAAAATGACGTGCATCCTTACATGTACGTTTATATCCACAAGATGTTTTGGAGACCAAAGGCTTAGAAAATTTGGAAAACAAATACATGAAGGGGATAAAAACATGAAGGGGATGTTTAAATGCTGAGGTACCATTTTGGTTCAAGAACTTCCTCAGCTGTTAATAGCTGGGAAGTGGGAGAGTGAATGAAGTACTGATGAAATCTTGCCCTGTTCCATAAATCTCTGAAGTAAGCATGCAGCATTAACTTCTTTTAGGCAACTGTTCTGGTTTTTTTTTTCCCCCCAATGTTGCGATACATACAGGTTTGATCATGTTCCATTGGTGACACCTAATGGAGATGTTTTGATTGAAGACCTTAACTTTGAGGTAATGTTTTTAATATCATAGCAAATGATATTAATATAAAATTTTCAAGTGAAGGTGACAACTTCAAAGGTCATCTGATTTATAAAAAAAGTGCAAACATCATGTTCGTTTTTAACAAAAAGACAATGAACTATTTTCGCAGAAGTTGTTTTTATTATTACAAGTACATTATCTTCCAGCAGTTGATGCTAAACTGGTTGGGGGAAAAATTAATTATTGCTGAAAATTCCTCATTTTAATGTCAGAAAGTACATGTGTACAAGCCTATGATGATACCGGATTGTCTTACTGCTTATAGAAGCTTTCAGCAGTACATCCTCACTGCGTTTTTAATGTGTTGGATTTGCATTTTTAGGTTCGATCTGGTGCAAATGTTCTGATTTGTGGCCCAAATGGGTGTGGGAAGAGCTCACTGTTTCGTGTTCTTGGTGAGGTAAGGGAACTTTTTAAAACAAGTGGGGGAGAATGCAAAGCACTGTTGTAATTGGACTTTCTTTGTCACATTTTAACCTTTTGCCTTTTGCAGTTGTGGCCTTTGTTTGGTGGGCGTTTAACAAAACCTGTAAGAGGAAAGTTGTTCTATGTTCCCCAGGTGAGGCCAAGTACTTTACTTGACAATAGTGTTCTCATTCTACTTTCACTGTGTTTAGAAATATTTGACATATCTCTTTGGTTCTAACTGTATCTCAGAGACCATATATGACTCTTGGAACCCTCAGAGATCAAGTTATATATCCAGATACTTTGGAAGATCAGAGAAGGAAAGGGATTTCTGACCAGGTAATGATAATTAGTTCATTAACCCTTTGTCTTGCTTAGGATGAGTAATGTTTCAGATTTAGAAGTACTGAAACTGCTATTAAAAACACTGCATTTAATTGGATTTCAATATTTACCAGGGTTGATAACATGGTGGTGTAATCCTTTATAACCTTTTTCAACCATTTCTTTGTTAAGTTCATGTAAGCTTTATTTGTGATTCCTGTTTCCATAAAAGGTGCTGAAGGAGTACTTGGATAATGTCCAGCTGGGTCAAATCTTGGAACGTGAAGGAGGCTGGGATAGTGTTCAGGACTGGATGGATGTACTCAGCGGGGGAGAAAAACAGAGAATGGCAGTATGTCTCAGAAGCATAAATGTTTAACAAATGCAGAACATAAGTAAAAAATATGATCTGAATTGTAAGCTAGTTTTGTTTACTAAAATTTAAGATTTTACTTAGAAGAAACCACCAAAATGTGAAATACCTGAATACTGAGAAAACAACTGAAAATAGTGTTTATTGCACTCAAAATTTAAAAGGAAATGTTGACCTTATACCAGCCTTTTACCATACCTTATGCTTTCATTGTATAAACAGAAGTTCTAAAACAATTATCTTCAATTAAAAAGTAAAGGTAATATACAACTCTTGGATTTTCAGCTTTCAGTGGGTAGCAACTTAATTCCCTTGCCATAGTACACTTTTAGACACTAATTTTTAGTATAACTTCCAACACTGCACTATTGGTTGTTGTTCTGTATCCACAGTAGCTTTTTTCGGTTTGCATTCCAGATGGCAAGATTATTCTATCATAAGCCCCAGTTTGCAATTCTGGATGAATGCACCAGTGCTGTTAGTGTTGATGTAGAAGGCTACATATACAGCCACTGCCGAAAGGTAAGCTCTTTGTTTCTAGAATTACATCTCTTTGTGTTAAGAGGAGACTTAAAATGATACAAGGTTCACTCTTCCTTATGCCTAGTGCAGACTAAAAATTAAAAAAAAAAAAAACTAAAAAAAAAAGCTGAGTCCTGTGAACTTTATTCACACTAGAATTCAGTAATTGTTTTGTAGTCTTAGGATAATTTACATGTACGTGTAGCCTCTGTGATATACAGAGAACTCTTACTAACGGCTAAGTAACCTTACTTTTCTAGATAGTCTTAGAATGTCAAGTTAAGATCAAATAATCTAAGATTTTAGACTTTTTTGTTGTTCATAAGCTTTCTGTTGGCCAGGGCAAGAAGTGAAAGGCTGGAAGTTAACATTTCCATCTATTTTGAGGTATGAAAAGCCAAGCACTCTAGGAAAACATGATGTTATTAAATACAGTTTTGTTTTTCCTCTTCTTCTTTAACTCACCATTTCAGATTCTATGCAGTACCATGTGAAATATCAACAAGATTCAACTTCACACCCCTACTCTGGGAAAGAATAGGCTTGAAATAATATTTGTTATTGAAATAGCATTAGTTATTGAGTAGCAGTATTCTCAGGATAGTAATGGAGCAAAGCTGTGCCTCCACTGAAATACGTTCTTGAAACCATAAGTGGAAACTACTTCTGCAGTAGTGAATGGACAGTAGGTGAGGACTCTGCAGAAGGGGCACTATTTCATGAACTAATTTTACCACATTGATATCAATACCCTGGTGCTTTCTAAGTCCATTTTCCATACACTTATTATTCTGTTAACTTGAATATTCATTTGTACTTGCCAAGTGGCTAATGCATGTTACTGAAAAATAGAATTCTTTGTTAAGCTGTCCTTGCAGAAAGCAAAAATGTTACCTTGTTTTATCATCAGAGCCACTTTGTCCTTGCTGCTACTGTTAGGGATGAATAGTTAACTGAGTTGCAAGGAAACAAAGGAAGATTATTCACCTCTAAATTGTCACTCTAAGTTAATTCATTATAGCTTTTGTGGGTTTGGGGTTTTTTTTATTGTTAGGCTTTCTTTATTCACAGGTTTATTGTTTCACCTGTCTCATACCCTACCTTCTTTGCCCAGTTGATTCTGTTTGACGAATCGTTAGGAGCAAAAGAATGATGAAATCAATTCAAAAAGATAAATCTCTCATTTCCTTTTTTCCCCCCTGCAAAATATTGTATTAGGCTATATATGTCTAATGTTAATAATAGTCTGGAAGTTAGTGGTTATGAATTTAAGATCTTCATCTGATATCATGCTGAAAAATAAATAACACTTTACCCATGAGAAAAAAAATAACTGTTTTGTGGGTATTTTCATCATATAGGTTGGCATCACTCTCTTCACTGTTTCCCACAGGAAGTCACTCTGGAAACATCATGATGTATGTAGTCTGCTTTACTCGGAATATGTGTAGGTGGTCGGGGCTGGTGTTGACTGACTTTATTAAATTGACTTTGCAATTCGAGGTGTTGTCATTTTACATCCTGATAGGTCATGTTCTGGTTTTGGGGGTTTTTTTGGTTGGTTTTTTCAAGACAGTGAAGATAGTGAAGAAGATAGTGAAGAACACTATCCAAAAATCCCTCTATGTATCTGTAAAAGTAGCCACAAAAATATGAAAGGCTCACTAGATGCTTAAGTCTTCTTTCTTAGACTCAAAAAACCCCTTGAACTAGAATCCAATAAACAGCATGGAGTATTTTTGCTTTCACTATACCTAACATATAAAAAAAAAGTTTACCTAACTTTATACCTAACTTTATACCTAACTTTAAAAAAAAAGTTAATCTGTAATACATGGACTTCTTTTCTTGCAAACTTAAGATTTTACTACTCTTTTTATGCAGACAGAATGTACGTGTGGGTAAAAATACTGAGTGAATACACAGGGATTAATGTGTAACTCAAAGTATATTGTCACAAAAGCCAAGAGAGCAGTGTTAAGTCTGGGTGTGGCTGTTAGCAGACTGATGTATGATATGCAAAAAACCCAGTTTAATGTTTTTATAGAGGCAGTTGAATTTAATGAAATGTGAAGTAGAAGCAGCTTACCCTCTGTTTAGCTGAGTTTAAGATTTTGCTAAAACTTTTTAAAGTCTTTTTTTTTTAAAACTACTTCAAAATACAATTTATGTAGGACTTTATAGACCTAGTAATTTTTTGGAGGTTAATAACATACGTTCTTTGTTTTTCAGTTCTACTTGCACATGGATGGGAGAGGAAACTACGAGTTCAAGAAAATAACTGAAGACACAGTTGAATTTGGATCTTAAAGTCATAAACTGAACTGCTGCAGAGACTGATGATTACAGGAAGTGTGTAGAATGTCAGAAAATGTACCATAAAATTACTCAGCTTGTTAAGCATTTACTATTATGTAGGATATTGCTAATTGTGTATATGTTGGTTTAATTATTGATATGTACTAAGAATGTCCTTATTCTTGTGGTTTAAAAACCTGCCTAAATTAAATTGGGCTTAAATTGGTGTAACCTGATTCATCCTGGGATGCAAACCATTTGAAATCGGCTGATTTGACTTTTGTAGACCTTCTTTCCCTTCACTGAAAAGCCCTGTTAAAATTAGGGTTGCTACCTCTCTTGTTCCTGCAAAGCAGTCTTGGATTTTTGCTCTGTTCTATGCATATGATAAGAGTGATCTTATGCAGTGCAGGACATTGTCCCATCTTCAGATCTGTGCCCTGTTAAATGAAAGAGCCTTTTCCTTGTCCAAGCCTTGTGATGTAGCCAATGTGCCCTTGCTGAAAAAGGATGAACTGAAACTAAAAGACAAAACTAATTCCTTCTGGTGGTAAAAAAAAAATTAAGCTTGTTCTTTGCTGGGTTTTGGATTCTCTTTAGCATCTGTCTGTCTGTGCAGTTCTCTCTGCTGCTCAGCAATCCCATTGTCTCCCAGTTTAGCAAGAGCTTCATCCATCCCCTACCCAAAATGCCCTTTTTCTCTTAGAAATACTATGGTAATGAATAGCTGAGAGGAGGCTAAGGGAGGAAAGGACAGACGCACAAAAGAAAGGGGGGAAAGAAAAGAGATGATATTTGTATCAAACGATCTTGTGAATGTTTTTAGCTCTGAAAAAATGAATGACTCCCACAAGAAGCAACAGAGAAAAGAGTGTGGGTCCAGTCATTCCTCTCCTTAAATCAGTGGAGATTAGAATGAGCTCAGACATGTTCATCTGTGAAATAGCAGACTGTTGTGTGTCTTGGGTTCAGTCCCGTAATACAGCAGTTACTTTTTCCAAGTTACTCCTTTTCTCCCTCTTCAAAAAACCAGGTCTACTTATGATCTGAATTTGCAAGTGAGGATAATGGTACTTCCTGTTTGGTCTTCTAGGCTGTGAAGCCTGAAGCAATGCTTTAATTTCTATGTTTATTCTCTTATTTGTTATGATGTTTCTTATTTCTGATACAAATTATTTACTAATTATTCTCGCTGTTGTCTAAGGATATCTATTCCTTGCTGGTTTTCTTGTTCCAGCTGCCAAATCCCTGTGAAGAAACCAAACTCTTAAGATAGTTTACTGTGACAGTTTTTTCCTTACAAATGATTACTGTGGTTGTCATTTGACTTTGACAAACATAAATGCAGCAAGGCGTTTTTTGTGATCAGGGAATAAGAAGGTATAATTCAAACTGAATTGCTGTTTAGGCTTTAAAACAAAAATTTACAATACCTGTTGTACAGTGAAGGTCTAGTAGTTTTTTAGTAGTTCCATGTAAGATACAATATAGGAATGCACTACATGAAGGCATGCATAAAATATGCAATACATCAGTTCTCTGTGCATCTTTTATCAAGGGTTTAGGTTAAAAAAACCACCCCAAGTTTTTATAAAATGGATACGTACTTGGATGCACTGCTGATTGTTAATTTTTACCCAGTTTGATTAGTCATTATCTTTCATGCTGAAATTGCTATCTGTTAATGTTTTTCCTTTTATCAGGTTTCTTGCCCCTACCTGCCACTATTCTTTCAAAGTACTCAAATGCTGGTATAAGAATCTAGTGAACACAGTAGATTGAGAGTATAATGCATCAGTGAAAATCAAAAAAGCTTCTCTCTGAAGTATAGCATATTCAAGAGAATAAGGTACCAGAATAATTTTTTGTGCTTGTTTAACAAGAAGGCAAATAGATACCTGATTTAACTAATCTCTTTTTCCTCTTCATTCGGATTCTCACATCAGCCATAACGTAGCAGGTAGCAGCATGCTGTATGTGAGGTCGTAGTCTTTTTTCAGTTGTAATCATGAGAATAGGGATGCCAGATAGGTGGTTGTGTCAGGAGGTTTTTTGGTTTGGGTTTTATTTTGTGAAATTTCTCAGCACAGATGCAACTTCTTCTCTTGGAAGGGCTGTTTTAGTAGCCTTTTGGAGAGACAAAGGAAAAATTAATCTCTAAAGTGAGGAAGTTGCTATGATCTTTGTGATTAGGGCAGTCTTTTGCAGTGGAGTAGTAAACTTGGGATTTAATGTATTTTTTAGTGCTGACAAGCAAAACCACACACAGCACACTTACATAGCCCCCCAGCAGCCAATCCCAATTGTACTTTACAATTTAACTGGCTATAACAGAATTTTGTGTAATCTCTTATTTATTTTTAAAACTAACAACAAACAAACAAACTAAAATCCATCTCCAAAACCAAGGAGGAATAGGTTTGCCTTTAGATGCCATGAAGTTCATTGAAACTGAAGATGCTACTATCTCCTTAGGGCCAGAACTTAGTGTTTCTAAATATACTGGAAGGAAAGAAAAATACTCTTCTGTGCTTGATTGTAAGAAAGACTTATAAAGAAAGTATAAAAAAGAATGATGTTTTAGAATTATATTCTTAAAAGGCCTTACACTAAAGTGTTTGAGATAGACTTGATCTAATGGAAGATTGTAAAAACTCTAATGAAGATGATCCAAGTCTCAGTTCTGTTGCAGAATTGCACTGTGATACTGTATTTTAGTTGTTATGTTTCTTTAATAGCACAAGCTGGAAGTTCGTAAATGGGAATTCTGAACTATCGTAGTAAGACGAAGTACTGATGAATATTTTCAGTCTCAAACTGTTGGTGCTTTGAAGACGGTACTGGTAGTAGTCAGATGGCTGCATTTCAACAGTGGTGGGAAACATTCCTGTGTGTAAATACTGTAAAGTGTTTTGGAGGGGGAAATGGCGCTATATAAATGTAAGACATTAAGTGCCTCTGAAATAATAAATCTAAAGATAAAATTTATCTAGGCTTTTTATGTTTCTTAATGATGTGATTAGAAATTTTGTAATAGTTCAGTGAATGCATATTGAACAAATGTTGAGTTACTCAATGAGCCAATTGACTTGTATTCTGCTTATAAAACATCTGCAGTACTGTCTGAAATCTGACCTGGAATCAGCCAGGTGATGCCATCCAGTTGTAGGCTTAACCAAGTACATGAGCTCAGTACGTGAAGGTATGTACTTAGAGCAAGTGGATTATAGGTTCATTAATCTGTTTTAAGTCTGCACTGAGATTAACTCAGTTGGTTACAGCCTGGTGCTCGTAATGCCGAGGTCGTGGATTCAGGCCCTGTATGGGCCATTCATTTAAGAGCTGGACTTGAAGATCCTTCTGAGTCCCTTCCAACTCAGAATATTCTGTGATTCTGACTTCTCTGTCCTTTGTCCACTGGTCACTTCTTTTCCCTTTATTGATTTTAGAAGAGTATGGGCCTGAACAAGATTAACTTAATATCAGTACCTACTGTGGTAATTCTTTTGAGTGCTCCTTAATCTTTGTACTTTGAGGAAAAGAAGATAATCACTTTCCACTTTTATTTTATTTGCGAATTTCAGTTGTTTTCCTTTGTTGTGGTAAACATACCAGCTATCAGGATACTTGAAACACAATAGTATAAAAGTGCAACCAAGATATGTTTGAATTAACTGATTCTAAAGCAATCAGTGTTTTCTAATACTAACTAGTACTGATTTTTCTTAACTGAGATGAGTTGTGCAAGGTGAACAGAACATCACAGTGCACCTTATCTTCCATGTCAAGTGCAAAGCATGCTTTACTGCATCATGGATTTATTTTTCTTACAAAAACAAACAAACAAAAAAACCCCCACAGCAGGAAATGTGTGCAAAAATCCAACCTACCTCTGACCCTTGTCATTTTTCTGGGAAATGTTGTCAATATAAGCTATGTCCTAAACAGTATGCATGTTGCAGGGGTGTTTCTTGCCCAAATGTGGCACAGATAGAGCAGGTTAGACACACCTGACTGGACAGCCTAAATTCAAGATGGCTTTAGCACCATTTGCAAGTGACTTGTGCTATAAAAAAATTCTGGATGAATTGCCAATGCATTAGCACTGTACTGTATGCTAGAGAAGATGATTAGTGAGAAGCAACATCATGGAATGCTTCCATGACACTTGACACACTTTTTAATTAAATCTCATCCAGCACTGAAAACTTAAACAACTTAAGCTCTGCAGAATAGGGAATTCAATCTTCATATTTGTTAGCTCTATAAAGACACAATATCCTATTACTTAGGACAGGAGAGAAAGAACTAATTTGGTGGTTTTTCTATAGAATTAATCTCTGCACACTCAACAATCTGTCACGTAATCCTTGGTGTTCTGAAATGATCCAGAAATGTGAAAAAATAATAAGTTGGCCTATTATTGAGGTAGGAGTTAAAAATCCATTATTAAAATTTAAACGTAACTGTCATAGGTGCTAAGAGATGTCCATAGAAATGTCCAGGATAATGATCATCTGAAATCCCCTGTGAGAAATAGTAGGGGAAAAAAGGTTGTTTTGATTTTAAAGAGAGAATAAATCACAACTTTATTCTGTCAAGAACATCAACAGTATGCAAATTCAAATTTCTGCTTATAAAGCTGCTGTTCAAACCAGGTATTTCTATATATAACGTATTTGCTTCTATATTAGGTGTAGATAACCAGATGGTTTGTGCCAGACCCTTTCATGAGCATGGAAAGAGGTTTCTTGGTTTTACTAACCAGTGATATACAGCTCGTCAGGAGGAGGTTTGTTGGGTTTTTTTCTCTTCACATATTGTGGTTACAGGCTCTTGCTAATGCTCTGGATGCAGTCAGGTTTTTATGATGATGCCTTAAATTTCACCTGGAAGTTTAGTGTGGCTGTGCACATTACAGATTCCTTTAATATGTTTATATCTTATGATGAAACCCATCCTGTCATGTGCATTCAAACCTAAGATGAAACTGGTTTCATTCAACTCAAACCATTCTATGATTCATCTTGAAACAGAAATATAGCCAAGTTAGGTTATTATGACAGCAACTTGTCTTTCGTATTAAAACCTTACAAAAATTTAAAGCAGCCTTTGAATTGCTGCATCATTTTCTTTCCTTGTATTCAAAAGCAGAACCAGATGACAAGCATCTTGGAACTTCACAGACAGAAGCTGTTTCAAGGGAGTAATTTGAAAAATATGATAAATTTGGGGATTAAATAGGAATAATACTCCTAAGCATCTGGTGACATTCCACGGGGATTGACTTGGGAAACTGAAGACATTTTGCCAGTAATCCTGAAATGAAAGCAACAGTGCAAGAATAATCATCCAACTGGCATTTTAAAAAGGGAGAGAAGGGAAACTTGGACACTCCACTTATGTGAAATGTATCTTTCACAAACCAGGCTTAATAATCACAAACTCTCTTACACTGGTTAGAAACCTCCCTCTTAGTGATGTTTGACAAATCTGAACCACAAAGATTGAACACATTTAGTGGTGAAAGGAGAGCTTTTGCTGAAGCACCCAGCCCCATTCTGTGCTGTGTCCACAAACCAGCATCCTTGTTCCCCACCCATCCCTTGTCTCGGGAGACAAGTGGCATCTACACATGATGCTGCACCAAAATAGAACAGAACTGGAAAAATGAGGTCAATTCTGTCTAGACAAAACTAAAACTGCTGGGATTGATTTACTTGGTTAGAAATAGGGAACTCCACCTACATGACTGAGCAAGTTTTCTGTATTAAAATAACTTAAAAGTATGGCACGAATTGAAGCTAACTTTTTAAGCTTGATTATAGAAGTTTTGGGGAATGATGCTCCAAAAAATACACTCCATGTGTGCAATTGAAGAGACATCTTCTATGTAACCAAATATACCTTTAATCTTCTTAGACCGAGTGGTTTAGTGCAAGCAGGTACTAAAAAACATTTGATTAATTTTAATTGTTGTGAATGACAAGGTAGCTAGTGTGTAGGTGCTTCCCAAAACAACCTACCCTTTATTTCTTTACTTTATTGTAGCACTCTACTGCAGGAATTTGTTGGCACAAAAGCAGCAGAGCTAAACAGCTGTGTCAGAAGCTTCTAATGTGACAGACTTGGTAACACACTAAAAGGTGAAGTATCTATAGAGGAGCTGGTAAGCTGATGTGTTTGGGAAATTAACAGTTAAAAAGCAAGGCTTGTGTGCTGGAGGCTTCTTAAAATTTGGATCCAATCATATATTGCAACAGAACTCTGAAAAGCCGGGAACCCTTTGCAAAATTTTTTTGGAGCTTAGTAGGGAATTAAGGGCCAAGGTCAAATTTATGCATTGATATACTTTTCTTTTTTAACCCACAAATGCTAACTAGATTTGGAAAAAACACTTTTTTGATTATTAGAAAACTTTTATTTATAATAGTCTTAAGTAGAGAGTTTTGGAAAGGCTACTTGAGGTTAGTTCACAAAATTCTCTTCATGCTTAGGTTGTTGGTGTTACCTCTGTAAACTTCCTCAAAAGGCCCTGAGGTGCATCATGCTGGGGGGATAGAAGGTACTTAAGTAGATGTGTCTGAGGGACAATGGTAGTTCCTATGCACACCACGTATTTTATTGTTTGCCCTATAGTGTAGTGACCTGCTTGAGAGACTGGTACAGCAAAGCAGCTCCTCAGCAGGGACCTGTTTTGACTTCTTGTGCCTGTCAGTGCTTTTAGAGTGGAAGGTCATTTCCCTCAAAAGATGTTTTTGGGGTTGCTTCTTCAAGACAAGCTCAGCAGAACTCAAAGCATGTACAGCCCAAAATAGCCCTGGTTACAAACACAGCTGCCTTCCAGCTATTCCTACCCATGCCTTTCTTTTCCTTGCTGCCAGACAGATAGCATGTTATCACAGTTCCAAACATAGCTTGTACTTCAATGTAACTTACAGGGCTTCTGAATTTATGATGTGCAGCATTTTCCAGTGCTTCTAGAAGACTTCAGTCCCTTCTCTGAGGTTCTCAGTCCATTCCTCTAAGAGTGAAAAGGGCAGCAAGAGGAATCTCTTTTCTGTTTGAAGCATACTGAGGAAAAAAGTCTGGTAAGAAGCTTAACAGTCAGCATGAAAATCTCCTAATTCTGAGCTACTCCCAAGTTTTCTGAGAATGAAGGAGAAGTTTGTCAGGAGAAGGGAGTATGGGTTTTGTGTGGGCTTTAACACCAAAGTGCAAACAATGGTAAATAAGTACTGATGGATTGTTAACTGGGGCCTGGTTTCCAGCAGTGCTTGAAAACTGGACAACACAGGGTATGTTACAACCCAAGATTCCTGAAGAACCTGTCATAGGGAAGCATTGAATGGAAGATGAGGGGTATTTGGGAGGAGAGAGCTGCTCCAGCCCTTAATATGTTCGAACAACACAATGGTGTCTTATCTGTTGCTCTTCATTACTAAAAAGAGATGATCTAAAAAATTTCATGTGCCCTTTTCCTTCAAATTTTGGTGGAATCTGGATTCAAAGCGGGTCTCGATGTGGTAGCCATTTAGGAATATTTAGATTGTTAATGTGCTGATTATGCCTTTTTTTGCCACTTGGGGTCAGCTTTTCTAGGCACATGAAGCATAATAACCTGACACAAATTGCAGAATTAATGCAGAGATTGCTCACAGAGTACAAGTCATGTTTGCAGGGCCACTGTTCCAATGTAAGGAACCTGCAGTGTGAAGGGCAGAGGAGGAACAGAGGTGTGAAGGGCAGAGGTGTTCACAGTCCCATTGCTGTAGTGACTGTGGCAGTGGTGACATACAATCGTGTGGTTGCACCCTTGGTGTTTTATGGAAGCAAGGGATCATGTTAAGAGTAAAGTGGAAAGAGGAGAAATCAGACTGAGCATCGTGTCTGTGGAGATGAGCATATTTGGTGTGAGCGGATGGTAAAGTATGAAGGCAGCAGAGGGAAAAATTTTTCTGTTAATCAAGGATGCACTCCTTAAAAAAAACCAACAACACACCAACTACAACAAAAAAAAACCCCAAATACCCACAAACAAACAAACAAAAAAACCACCACAAAAATCCACGAACTCCAAGAAAAAACCAAACCCACATTTCTCCCTGGAATAATGAGTCCTTCTTATTAGAGTAGGTTTTAAAATCTCACTTGTCACTCTAGCTCTTTTATTACACTAGCTTTTTAATTGAGTTATGTGACTACTGAGTAACTAATTAAAAAGTACCATGTGATCTCATTGGGAAAATATTTCTCTGTTCAGAGGAAGGCGGGTTTTAATTAAACCTCTTTTGATGAAATAGTTTTGTGAATGTAACAGTGACAGTACTTTACTGCTTTAATGTTTCTTGAAGTAATAACGTGGAAAATTTGAAAATAAAAATGGAAGAAAATCCATCAGGGGGAGTAAATGAGATCTGAAACTTTGAATATTCTTTGAGTTCAGATTAATAAGTTCATTGCTATTTTAAAAAAGCCACTAAAAAAAGTAGGTGCAATAATAAGGTACTCAAAGCAGTGCTAGCGAATGTTCTGGAAGTTATTAGCTTTATGACAGAGACCAAATGAAGCTGTAGAGTGTAAAACAAAAAAATGCTTCAATGATATTAGTATGTTCTTGATTGTGATTAAGGGATATAGATTTATTCAGGTGGTATATTTTGATTTAAATGAGATCCTACCCAGTCGTTTGCAGAAATGAGTCAATGGGTTTGTCTCTGGGGAAGAACAGGTAATGGAAGTGAGTAGGGAGATGGGGGAGAGGAATGGAAACATCACCAAAGGAGCCAGGGGAAGTCAGGAGCAGAAACACCGCGAGCTTCTTACAGAAGCCAGTCACTAAAGTGTGTCACTAACAGGGCTCAATTTTTGACAAAATGTGAAATGGGCACAATCTCTGCAGTTGGACATATGAGACAGGATGTGGCTGTGAAACCCTGGAGGAAGTCCATGTGGCTGTATGTTTATAACTGGGTTTTACTGGAAGAAATCATCCTGAGGGAAATCTTCCTATGAACTTGACTAATTCAGCTACAGTTAAAGGCTGAGGAATTACAGGGAAAGATGTTAATTCTCGTCTTTTGGGGGGATGCTGAAAGAGGCTCTGTGGGCTGAATGAGAACCTGTGCCAGAAGAAGCAGAAGGATCTCACTGGTGGGAAGATTTCTCATCATATGGTGTAAGGAAGAGATTTGCAGCACATGTCATGGTCTTTACACCTTGAGCTTTTTTAATACTCCTGCTGTAGAGCACTGGAGGGCACACACCACCAAATAAGGGAAGAGAAGCCTTCTGTGGCAGTTTCTTTTTAAGGGAATGGGCGTACTGTGTCAGGGAGTGTATGCTGTGGTGAGTAACACCACACCTAAGAGTTGGGAAAGGATTTTCAGCTGGCCAGTTCCTGCTTCTGTCCTCTCTAGCAGGTTGTTTTTTTCATGTCATTCTCAAACATGAATGCAGGACAAACACAGACTATGGAAAGCGTGGTTAGTTTTATGTGGATAAATTCTGTGTAATTAGAAGATTATTCAATTGACTCTTCGATCTGGTACTGTGTATTACAGGGTTCTGAAACTGCGTGGCAGTCACTACTTTACAAAACTGAACCAAGAGGGTAATCTATCACAGCTGTTTATTCTCACAGTGCAGAAACTCTTTGTCCTGAGTTGTCACATAACTAGTGATACGAGTTGAGCTTATAATCACGTTCTTCTCTCACATGCCTCTCAGCAGGAGCCTTCTCACAGTGGAAAGCTGAGTCTGGCAGAAATAGATTAGCTAACCTGTTTGCTGCCATATCTATCATACATACATCTGTGAAGTCCTGTACCATTATTCATTTTAAGTAATGACTGTAATTTTATTGTCTGTAATGCTGTTAGGGTTGACAGAAAAGTAGCAGAACAGTATCAGCCTTTATTCACTTATGTGAAGAAGAATGCAATTTTAAAGCAGTACTATAAAACCAGAGTGGCTTATTATAGTATGCAATGTTACACATTCACTTGTACAAGGAGAGGACACAAATACTGTGTCATGGAACTATGCAAATGTATTTATCCACTTGAAATAGCTGGATAACTTTTCCGGTTGACAAGGAGCAAAGCAGAACAGGGGCATTGGGAGCCTTAGTAGGAACATGCTTGCTTACAGAAACCTGCTTAGAAGATGAACCAGAAACTGTAGTTGCATAGGAAAAGTCTTCCCTATATCCTATCATTTCCCTGGATGTCTGGCTCCGTCTTAAATCCATACAGTGCTGAAGTGGCCACATGTGTGTTGTAGATAGTACCTAGTCCTTCTCCCTGCTGACAATACCTTTACTGGTACAATAACAACTTCTGCCCACTCTGATACTCTGAGAAAAATCTCTGCATAAAACATTTGGTGTGGGCTTACGGAAGTTTGCAACTAAAAAGCCCCTTTCTTAACTGTCTCCACAAAAAGCAAAAAACCTCGTTGAAATAGGATCTGTGAACCCTGTGACTCTGGTTACTCAGCATTGTTGGATGATAACATACTGCAGCTAGGAAACAGAAGTGCTTCAGATTTCCAGGACTTGTGCAGTCATGGGGCACTCTTTTGCCACTTAAGGCACTTGTTTGCAAATGGGTATTCTCTTCCCGCCTCCCTCCCCAGCTTCTTCCCCCTTCCTTACCCCTCCTTCTCCCCTCCTTCCCCCCCTTTATATTCAGAACAAACCAAAAATCTCTTTAAGTAATGAAGGATGATTTATAGCATCATTCTATGTAGTTTATAACAAGCAACTGCATGGTCTAGTTTAATAAATGTTACGCTGTAATCTACAGGCTTTCTTTTTCCTATTAGCTCTTCCCTTTTCTGAGCTGGGTACTGAATGAAGCTGAGGAAGCAGAACATCACAGGAAGGGAAGTAATGATGACATCTTTGGAATGTTTTTAAATTTACTCCCACAGGCTCTCGTGTTTTTGATTGCTATTGTAAGATTCTTTTTCCATACAAGGCTTATGCATCAGCAGAAAATGCATTAAGCATTTATTGCACAATATTAAGTATTAAGTAAATGGGGTTTTTTGGGGATAATGCTGATATTTGTTTTCTTCCCTCTGTAAAAAGAGGAATTCAAGAACGAAGAAAACTCCCATAAAATACACTCATACATTCACCGGAGTCTTAATCCATACATAGATGATATCTGTAACACAGGGATAAAAAATATAAAATACAATGAATTGATAGATTGGGCTATTAATTTTGTAAGGTATTCCTTGTCATGAATACAGGGGAATACACACCACTGTCAGAATCCCTATGTGATACATCCAGAGATGTCTGGTATGCTTTCCATTAGAATAAGAAGCTCTGAATGCAAACCCTGACTAATTGCTGACATAAGTGGACAGCCAAGACGTGACTCAGGACTTTTCAAAACCTTTCATCCGCTTGTGAACTGTGGCTTCTCATAGTTTTATTCTTACAGGTAGTAGGTGCCCTGGTAGTCTGTTTTGCAGAGTCCTGATTAGACTTCTGGCGGGTTGCCTACACTGCTGTCACAAAATAAGTTTCCTAAACATATTTTTAATTTAGTTCTAGAATAAAAACTGTACATTGTTTTGAAAATGAAAAGAAAGTCTTGTTTTTCCAGTCACCTTTATTTCACTAGAAAAGTATAAATTATCACCATAAATACAGATATCACCAGTATAAAAGTTAGATTCTCATTTATAAAATAAATATTAAAAGACAAAGCAACATCTACCTTCAAATCCCAATACCAAGATTATTTGAATCTATGCCACAGAAACTGTTCATTCATCAGCTGTTTAGTTAAAAATTATGTTCAAAATGTAGTAAATACTACCTATTCAGTGCTTGCATTAAGTGAGTTATTACTGACTCAAGCCCTGCAAAGTATTTGTTCTAACACTTACTTGGAACTATCAGACTACCCTGTCAGTACAACTCTCAATGTAGTGTAATCTGGATATGCTTTTCAGAGGGATAGCGGGTACCTACTCCAAGAGAGTTCCTTACAAGTCACTAGTAGAGAAGTTTCAGTTTGTTTACCTTCAATTGTCTATATTCAAATATAAATAGACCAAGTTAATTTTATCCAAGAAGTGCAGAAATAATAGTAGCAATTTTGTCACATCTGAACTAACAGATCATTTCACCAGTTAATAATATTAAAAGGCAGATAAATACAGGTTTTGTTTCACAGAAACAGAATGATGTTCCTTTAGTTAGGTAAAGGACACATATTTTTCAGAAGTAGTGTTCTTTCCCCTCACAAGTACCGTAAAGCTGTACCATAAATCTTCTGGCTCAATAAGGCCATACTGATCAAGCCAAAAGTACCTTTAGTTCACAATCCTGTTTCAGACAGGACAATACAAGTGGCTTGGGAACAGTCTATGACAAGGGTTGAGCTCTCTGCAGAGAGACCATAACAAATTAAAGAGATGAGCAATCACCAACCATATGAAGTATAACAAGGGCAAGTGCTGGATTCCGAACCTGGGACTGGGCAACCCTGGCTTTGTTTATAGACTGGGGAATGAGAGGTTGGAGAGCAGCACTGTGGAAAGGGACCCGAGGGTCCTGGTTCATGGCAAGTTGAATATGAGTCAGTGGTGCCCTGGCAGCCAGGAGGGCCAGCCCTGTCCTGGGGGGCATCAGGCAAAGCATGGCCAGCTGGTCAAGGGAGGGGATTGTCCCGCTCTGCTCTGCACTAGGGTGGCCTCACCTTGAATATTGTGAGCAGTTTGGGGCACTGCAATATAAGAAAGTCACTAAGGTGTTAGAGAGCATCCAAAGGAGGGTGATGGTGAAGGGTCTTGAGGGGAAGCCATATGAGGAGCAGCTGAGGTCTGCTCAGCCTGGATAAGAAGAAACAGAGGGGAGGCCTCTTTGCCATCTTCAGCATCCTCATGAGGGGAAGCAGAGGGCAGACATTGACTCTTCACTCTCGTTTCCAGTGGCAGAACTCGAGAAAATGGCATGAAGCCAAGTCAGGGGAGGTTTAGGTTGGATATTAGGAGGTGGTTTTTCAGACAGAGGGTGGTTGGGCACTGGAACAGGCTCCCAAAGGAAGTGGTCACAGCAATAAGCCTGTCTGAGTTGAAGAAGTGTTTGGACAATGTTCTCAGGCACACTGTGTGTGCCTTGGGGTATCCTACACAAGGCCAGGAGTTGAACTTGATGATCCTTGTGGGTCACTTCCAACTCAGCATATTCTACAATTCTATGATTGTATCAGATCACCAGAATGCTCCTCCAGCCTCCAGCCACTAAAATTTGGGCTTCAAAATTCCTGTTTCAGAGAGCCTAAAAAGCTCCACCCAATTATCCAATTTATGGCTTTTTGTCGTGCTGGTTTTTTTGCCTTGGTGCTGCCATTAGTGTCCACAATACTTTTTCCTTAGACACCATTAAGTGGTTGCTTTTCTCTTGCAGCTCTTACTTTCTTGCGTTTACACAGAATCACTGGTAGGACAATAGCAAGAGTGATGACTGCAATTGCAATCACTGCTATGATGATAAAGACTTCTGCTCCATATTCTGTAGGGGAGGAAAACAGTGCAAGATTCAGTTATCAGAATCCATAATGACACGGTGCTACGAACTCTTAGCACTCATTCCACTGAATGAAAGAAATGCTTTCTATATTTTACAGTACCACAGAATTCAGTGTGAACTAAACACATTTTAACATGAATTTGCTGAACTGAGGTAAAGCTTTATTTCACCTGGTTCACACTAGGTTTTAATCTAGTTTAGTTAGTGCACTAAAATACCGTGCTAACACCACAAGAATAAATCAAACTGTTCCCCCTGTCCCTACATCATTTCTGTCCAAGTAGGAATTTATTCTAGTTTATAAGCTAGAAAACACCAAGAGAAGAGTTTTCTATTTAAGTTGTAATTAAATTGTAATTTATCGCTATTGTGATAAACAAAAATACATATTTAGATAGGGAAGTTAATCTGAGTTCATTTGCCAATTTTAGAAGAGATTTTCTTATCTGGGGGAGAAGAAAGATACAGTACAGCAATGTGATATTATTTAAATAATATTGATGACTTTATATTGAAGAAAGTGTTATCCAGATTGTTTGTCTAAAATTTGACTGGCTGATTCACTGACCACTCCTTAATTTATCTACCAGTAAAGAAGTCAATCTGCCAACCTCTGACCTTGTAATAGTAAAGAAAGTCTTAGTCTCACCATCTGCTTTAGGGGTAACTAAAGGTCAGTTCAAACTAAAGTCAGTGGTTAGGTTTCCAGCACTCGTATGTTTTAGAGCTAATCCTTCAAGCACTTACTATGGGACCTCCTATTGGAAGAATCTGAGGGAAACAATGGTGAAAAAAAACAAAGCTGAAGGCTAGTGATGAGATCTGAAGCCTCAGTGACCAGTCATCAATTCAGACAATTTAATCAACACAGTTGAGCAAAACCCTAAAACAAACTCTAACTAGCTGAAGATGGTGGACTCTGACTTGAAGTGAGTTCTTCGAATGAGTTTCCATGTTCTGACTGTGTCTTCTAACTTACACAGTAAATGGTTTATAACAGGCATCCCAATTTAAAGACGTGTCTTTTTGTTAGAATAATAAAGACTGGTGTGACCAACGTCACGCGGTACCCACCGTCGAAGATGCCCCTTTCTGCAGTGGTGCAGTGCATCACGCTGGTTTGACCGTTACGGTCTTCTCTGCGGGACGGAACGAATCCCTGGACATAGAAGCAATAGTTCTTTGTGCTCTCAACGCTTACTTCAAATGTATGGCTTTTTGTTGTTGTATCTTTCTAAAAGGAAAAAAAAAAGTATTTCAAGTGTCAGCTCTTAAGGTAGCACAGAAATTGTGTAACTATAATACAGCTACAGAATATTAAAATTATTACAGAATGAAAACTAGAGTTAGACCTTACCTTTCCAGAACTTTGATCTTTCCAGTAGTAGAGTTTGTATTCCAGGTCATGCTGGAAAATATCTCGAATACTTTGAAAGCTTCCATTAGGAAACGTATATGGTGTAAGTGGATCTTTGATCACAACATTCAGTTCCGAACCTTTTTGTGTATAATTCTTTATCTCTGGTTTTCCGATAACAGCTAAACAAAGATTTTTAGAATTAAAAAACTGATATCATCTTTTCTACGCAACATGCTCTTCTTTCTTCCACTCTTTATTAACTTCCCATCTCAAATCTATTCTGAGTTTATGAAGCCAAAGTAATAGGGTGAAGTCCTGGGTTGTAAACAGGTATCTTCATCTAGTACACAATGTTAACAAAAGCTTTATGCCTGGATGTCTTCTCCAATATCAGCATGGCTATTGTAAGAATCTATAGAAAAAACCTTTAAGCTCAATCTAAATCTTGTTTAGGTCAATGGAACTAATCTTGAAAGGAAGTTTATAATAAGATTTAATTGGCAATCCTACTTACTCTGACTATAAGGGGTAAATTTTTCAGAAAGTGCATAAGGAGGTTCTTCAAAGTTATCCATCCCCGCGGGCATTACAGACAGTATGTGGGCTACGTAGGTCTCTTTTACATCCTTGAGCACATCAGTAACATCACACTCTGTTTCTGTTGTCCGTATGCATTTTTTTTTAATGTCAGATGTCTGTCTGAAAAGAGTGAGAAAGGAGTGTCAACAGCTTCCAACCAGACACTTACATATTTAGATACACTGAAAAACATTTTCCCCTTAAACTGTATAGATTTCCCTCATCCGGTAGAACAGTCTTGCAGGGGTATTAGGCTGAAAAGAAGAAAACACTTGAAGAAAACCTATCGTGTACAGCTGTATGTCACAATTCAAAGTAGAATCAAGCAAAGTAAGTATGATCCATGTGACAGAAATATGTTATTGGACCCATATATGAATTCAACATTCAATTTTTTATATTAATGGATAGAAACCATAAGTAGTTCTGATTTTGCATTTTTCTGCAGTTGCAGAATTTATTTTTAAAAATATAAGATGCATAAATTACTTTGAATGTGTTACCCTTGATGCATGTGAAAACTCTTGCCTTAAGAAACATCAGTTGCTATAGGAAGCTCTATTGACACAGTTTAATGTGACAACAACGTCTCCGCATATATGTCACTTGGTTTTGGAACTATGCAGTGGCAAATGTTACTAAGAACCAGACAGTAGCAGCAAATTTCATTGCAGAATTATGATTTAAAAAATATTGACAAAAAACTCTTATCTTGATTTTTAAAGAATAGAAAACATGTCCATTTACCTGAGAACTAAGTGTTAATTAGGGTTAATTAACACTGAGAAAAAAGTGTTAATTCCCCATTTTACTTCCTAACAAGAAGGATTGAAAAAAAAAGTTATTACTCCATTTTTTCCTTTTTTTTTTTTTTTTTTTTTTTGCTGGTGAATTAAGGAAAAGAAAAATTGTGTGATCTCAGCTGGAAGAGCAAGAGCGGTGACTTTTGAAATTAACAAATGAGTTTTCCTCAAAATAGATCACGTTTTATTTTCAAGAGTCACCTGAACTCCCTTCTTACTTCACCAGATTTCTTATGTCACAGATCAGTTACTGATAGTGTCACATGAGATGCTTTGAAAAGGGACAGAGATTTGATCTTTGGGATGAAACAAATGTATTCTGTAAATGTACAGACACGAGAAAGCAAACATTTAAGCACGCTTTGGAACAGCAACTTATCTAAAGAGGTGCCTCTGTTGCAGAACTACACCTGATTCTACACTGAATCTTGGGCAAACAGATTTCAATTTTTTGCAAGCAAAACCACTGGAAAGAAACTCCAGATTCACGAATTTAATAAAATTTGTTCTGCTAAGTGTGTGCTTTTAAGTCTACTAATCTAATCACTCCCTTAAAGAATGAAAGAGCACATTAGGCCATTGCATTGGTGTTTCATCCATTAGTCATGAGAGAGAGCTCTCATGCCACTTTTAGTTAGAGACAGAAGAGACTACAGTACCACTTTTTCATTAATATGTAGGAGGTTTGATGGTGCATTTTCCCTTTGGGACAAATTTAATAATATTCTATGTATTAAAATGGGAGCTAAGAACAACACAGATTTATTACTGAACTTCATGGAAGTTTTTGTGCAGTTCTGAAAGGTGTGTTAGACACTTTACATTAGCTGGCTACCTTTTATGTCCACAATATTTTATAGTTTACATAAAACATGATGACAGAGGACGTGTTGACAGAGGTAGAGGAACAAAGGTGATTTTTAGTGTTATCCAGCAAGACAAATTATTCATTTATTGTGATTCACCAATTAGAATAAAATGCAGACTCATTTATTAGACACCTCCCAAGACTGAAGACAAAAGTCTCAGACCAGACACCTTGAAAAACATAAAAAAGGTGAAATTCTATCTAATACATGGTGTGTCAGACTGAGCATCAACTTCTTTGAAGTATCCTGGCCTAGATCTCTCATGCAGCTGGCCTGCACCAAACCCCAGAACTGAAATACTGATCTCTAGCTCAACTCTCCATTTTTTAGAGTGGGCAAAACCAGAAGCCTGAACCATATATTCTTACAGTTGGATACAAAAAACTATTAACAGCTGGGTAGGGAATTCTCTTAAGTCCTAATGTTTGGGCTCTTTTCCTGTTACATTTACTCTCGAACATATTCAAACATGCTCTATTTGCGTCTTCTTCAATTGTCATTAATGGATATACTCTGGTGTTATCTACTTACCCGTGTATTTCTACAGTATAGAAGTAACCTGATGGTTTTGGCTGCCACTGTAGTATAGTTTTAAAATTGATTGAAGACCAAGTTATATTGACTGCTGTCGGTAGCGCTGCATAGCCTTTAAATACAGAAAAGAGAAACATATCAGTCATATGATATGTAATTCCTGTTTCCCTGCAGTTGCTGTTTAGTTAAATGAAGCAGTTGCTGTTAATTGCTACTCCAAAAAGTTGTTTTTGGGGAAAAAGCTCAGTCCTACCATCTGGGCTCATGCTCATCTTTACTAAAGGAATGTGTCCTGGCAGAAGTGAGAAATACGAGAAGAATATTATTTTCTGTTTTACAACTCTCAAATCGATGAATTAACTTATTTGGAATTCTGTCTAATTAGCCCTTTTTGATTCAAGACCTCTGAAGACGATACAAAAGCTTGAACATGCAGAATGTTCAAGCAGCAAATAAATGTGGTGCAGTTCACCAGGACTCTTGGCCCCCACAAGCGGATGGGAGTCCGCCGCGATGATCCACGACAGCCACAGCTGCTTCGGGGAACTGTCTGGGAGGAAGCTGGATGGGAAAACCCCTCGCGCCTCTGTAACCTCTGGAAATCCAGGGTTTAACTGAGCGATATCCTACTCGTTTTCAAATTACCACCTTCTCTACCTCTTCGGCAAGCTCGGAGCTGGGGCAAGGGAAGGAAATCTTGCAACCTTACCGCAACTGCCGACCCCCGAGGCTGCCCCCGCTCCCCAGCAGCGCCCCGGCCGTGGACAGTGAGGAACTCCCCAGAAGCCAGTCCTTGGTGGCCCGAGCAGGGGCCGCCGCGGGCCCAGGGCGAGTGCCCGGGTGAGCGCCGCTGTCCCGCGGCCACAGGGCGAGTGCCGAGAGCCGCTGTCCCGGGGCCGGTGCCGCTGCCCCTCTTCCCGCGGCTCTTCTCGGGCTCCCTCGGGGACACCCCGTCCAAGGGGTCCGAGGGGTCCGAGAGACCGAGTCCCGGCGCCGATCCCCCCGTCCCCTCCCCATCCCTCTGCCCCGCCGCCCGTCACGCACCGGCGGCGGCCAGGCGGCACAGCAGGGCGCTCAGCAGCAGGGCCTGTCCCGGGGCGGCGGAGCGCAGCATCCTCGGGGAGCGGATCTGACGGGTCCCGACGGGTCTGAGGGCGGTGAGTGCGGCGGGGCGGGAAGCGCTGGCTTATATCGGCAGGGAGAGGCGGGGACCGCGGCGCCTCCCGCGGGGCAGCCGGCGCGGCCGGCGGTGGGAGCGGCGGTGGGAGCGGCGGGGGCCGGCGGGACACGAAGGGGCAGGGAGTGTGGGCGGCGGAAGCGCCCGGGTTGAGCAAGCGGAGCCGGGGAACTTCGGGGAGCTTCGAGGAAAGCCGTGAGGAGAGGGGCCCTGAACCGCGACCCCGGACACACCTGGACGTGCCTGCAATCCGTGTCCCCCTGCCTGTTTGGTGTCCCCATACATTTGTACCGTCCCTCGCTTCCCCTCTTGTAATAGTGGTGAAACTGGACACCACTGGATAAACAGTTTCATCCACTGCCAACCTTTGGCTTGGCTGTCAAGGGGCAAACAGCACCCCAGCTCGGAAAGGGCTGCTCTGTGAGGCAGCTGGTCATGCAGAAGTGATGTTGGGTTAATTAGCTTTGATCCTGTACATTTTGAAGGTCTAAATATGTCAGTCCTTGCCTCTCCATGCAGAACGTCGGACACGGGTGCTCAGCTAGATGACATGCTCTATTCCCTCACGCCTGTCAAGGCTCACCTGTCACACCAGACACCAAGTAAGTTTCAAGTGTTCAGGGCTTAGTACCTCACCTCTCCCACAAACCAGGGGCCTGTTAACCCTTTCCCTACAAGCTCACATTGGAAAGGTATGCAATTTTAACTGGTAACAGGGAATCTGCCTCTGACAGAGGGTTTTCTGAATCTCAGCCTTTGTGCCAGGCTCCCTGGCCCCTCTGGGATGTGTGTGGCTCTCACGGTGCTCCCTTTCTAAGCAGTTTAACCGAGCTTCGGAGCCGGAGGGGTGTAATACTCAGGCTCTAGAGGGAGCTGTGTTCGTACTGAGCTCAGGGATCTGCCTCAGGAAGGTGGGAAACAGACTATGCGGTAGAACCTGTGTCATAGTTCAGGCAGATATATAAACTTACAGTCTTAAGCTGACTCTTCTTTTTATTTTGATGCTGCTTTGTACGATGTATTTGGAATATATAGGTAAGAGACTAATTGGGAAGTTTCATATTTAATTGCCTTTAATTTTCATGATTAACACATACTTAGATGCAAGCAAGCAGTTCCACCTCATAATGCAGAATAAATGCATATGGACCAAACTACAATATCTATTTCAACCACAGCCTGCAATTCATATAATGTGTTTCAAGGCACACCTAAACCCTGGATTTCTAAATTACCGAATCCAGCCATATACCTTCTCATTTTCCTGCCCTGCTTTTGATCAAATTTCAGCCATGTCTCTATGTAGTTGAATGCCAGCATTACATCAGCCAAAAATATTGCATGTTTTTAACCTGGTGTAGAATACAGATCCTGTGTGTCTAGCTTTTCAAGATTGTGACCTTATAAGATCACAGTTGATTTTCAGAGGACTTTACAAGGAGAAACAGTAGTCACTTGTTTAAAGAAAAGAGATGCTTATATGAAACTTTAAGGTCACCTTTAGGCTTTAATTACACCTAATTTCCTTGTAGTTCCGCCACAAAAGATAGAAAATGGGTCAGCAGGGGTTTCCAGTTTTTATGTAGGTAATCTCAGGATCCCCTTCTCTTTCTCATCCTTCTCATTACCACCTCTTCTGCCATGAACTCCCATACTTGAAATAGGTGAGGAACCATCCAGATGCTGTCCAGACTAACCGGTGTAACCACTGTTACCTTATTCCTGTTGCCAGCAAGATATTTCAGTGTTCGTTAGCACTAAGCTTTTAGATGTCCTTCTCCATGCTGCAGAACGAGGAGAGGTCACTAGTTTGCCAAAGTAAACAGTTTAAACCAGTTTACCTACCAGGGAGTTGTGTGGTTAGAGGAAATTGGATAACTTTACCGAGGTTACCATTCTGAGAGAATGAAGTCGAAGGGAAAATTTGAAAGATGGGGGAAAGACAGCATGCCAAGGGGGCAGTGTAGCTAGATCAGGCTGGCAGGGGAAGGGCGTGACTGAAAAGGGAGAAGTACTGAGGTGAGGAGCTGCTGCAGCCTCTGCTCTTCTTGCTCCTCTTGGCCCAAGTGCAGATTTGACCAGAGAACGACAACTGCTCGGCACTGCCTGGCTCCAGTGAGAGGAACCTCACAGTATCTGACATGGGCTGATGCCCCTACATGGAATTCTGCTCAGCAACTAGTGACTTAACTGTGACATTCTGGTCACATTTCTTGCCCACGTCATGGTAATTTAGCAGCTCATTTAATACAGAAAAATTGCACCTTATTTCAAACATATGTTGCTACATGCAGGCAAGCATTGTGCTGACATAGAGTTTTGGCAATTTGTCGAGAAACTTAGTATTTGGCTCCCATAGTGTAATGTCAAAATGTAAGCATCATTTCTGTACATGTCTCTAACCATTTTAGTCATCCTCTGCTCATTTTACAATCTGCAGAGAAAAAAATTACTCCTAAGCTGAAATCCACATTTTCCTAATACAGTCATCTAAATGAAAGTCAAATTAATTTATTTAAATGTTGAAATAAGTGGAACATTTCTATTGGTGGAGGATCTTCCTGTGATTTTTTAGAATATGTGGGAGACATGCAATAGCACAAGCCTGGCTGCATGTTTTGGGTTAGATGACCTCTTCCACTCTGTGACATCTTCACCCTGGTGAAATGAATGGAGTCAAGGTTGTTCACCATTGGGAAGGTTTGCCAGATTACAAGCAGATTCTACAGATTTTCTTCCCTTGATACGTATGTTACAGAACCAATTCACATATTGATTATGGGAAAAGTGAGGAGAAGAAGAAAACTAAATCTGTACAACTCCTTTTTCTTTCAAAGAAATACATGTATTTATTTTTACTGTATGACCTACCAGGTCTCTAAACTGGTTCACTTAGAGAGAGCTACAAAATAATTCCTTGCTTAGCAAAGCGATTGCAACACTGTGTTTTCTGTACTGTCATATATAATTGTTGAAGTGTAATGCCTCAGGTGACATCAGTGACAAATTGGTTTCTTTACGCTGATAGTTTTGCAAGATTGTAAGTAAAATGTAAGTAAACTTTTGTAATACTTATTAGTGTTTTGAAATTTTGCAATGTCACAAGACATTCATCGTTCCCTGCTAATATAAAAGTCAGCAATATTGTCATGCTCAATAGTGTAAAATTTACTCGTGAGTAAGATCTGAAATCCCTGGGAGCTTTTTCCAAAATGAAATTGCTCCTGATATTTCTCTGGAATTTTAGATCTTTGTTTAATTTGTCTCAGTGATCCATGTGATAGAGTACTTAATGTAATTATACAGTGAATTGTATTTAATTACAAAGTTTAGGTAGACAATCTCTGAGTTGGTACCTGCTTATTTAAATATCTCAACATTTCTCTTGCAGAGCTGCTGTCTCAAATGCCGCGTTATAAATGCACCCACAGACTCACAAAAACCACAGTGTAACAATATTTTTAATTAAGAGGCTTTGTATAATGTTGTAAAATTTGCTACCAAGTTCCCTTTTTGATGCTTACTCTGTGGTAAGCAATGTCACTTAACTAGTGTAATGGAGTGAAGAATCAACATTTATACCTAAAAGTAGCTGTGTTTGTTCCTGAAGTCTCCACACCAGTGAAAGCCCCAGTACGGTGAATCACTTGTGCATCCCTGATTTTCTTTTTATCAAAATTATTGTAAATGATTCTATGATTCTAAAATTACCTTGTGATTTTATAAGATCATATGTAGCTTAACTACATGTTAAGATAACAGAGTACCACTGGGATAGAACTAGTTTAAAATTTAAATCTAGTTCTGACATTAATGGATCTTCGTTTCACTTTCAGAAAAAAAGTAATGAATAAGCAAAGTTGATATAAAAATTGAAATCTGCAAAAGGTGTTTCTTACAGGGGAATCACATGGACAACATGAATTTCTTGTTGACAGTAGAAATCATGAAGCAAATATTTGTATGTTTTTTTTCTGATATTCTGCTTTCAATATTTGTGTTGTTACCACATTAGTCATACACATATCTCTTCGTTTGTCATATCGATACTTTAAAAAGAGACACTAGCAAAAGAACAAATCTTATGTGAGTTTTTGGGTCTGGATAGGCTTTGGGATCCTGTGTGGAAATGATGCCTGCTTGAGGGAGAGGCATCCCAGGGAGGGAGGCTTTGAGCCTTTCACATACTTGTCATCATTGCTTTGGTGTTAACTCCAAGTTTCTATTTCTTACTCACAGAACAATGTGTGATGCATTTATTATCCTTTTTGAAATTTTGTTTTGCAGCATTATTTCCTAAAAGGGAATTTGACCAGCAGATTTGTGTGCATTTAATTTCTGTGATCTTCAGGAACACCTTGGGGTAAATACTATTGTGTAAATGAAAATTTAAACTATGCTTTGGTTAGTATGATGCATAGAAGACTTCAGAAAGCGGATGTCAACAGAAATACCACAGCTGCGTTGAGAGGAGTGGTGGGGCACCGCTGCAGTGCTGTGTACAGCTGTGTTTGTTTACTAGTGATGCTCTCCTGCTAGAGGGCAAGCAATTACAAAAGTAATAATAAATGTCATTGAAGTGCAACAGAAACTATGGAGATAGAGACACTAAACTGTATCGATTCCCTCTGTGCCAAGGTGCTTTTGCTGGCCAAATCAAGCTGTTGCTTCTGATTCTGTCTGTCTTCACTTTATTCCAGGTGTTGCACCACAATTGTGAAGTAGGTTCTTGGGGTATTTAGTTTACCCCATAATATCTCAATGACATCGATTGATCTTGCAGTTCTCATGCATCTCTCTTGTAGGATTTATCTTTCCCGAATGACGCTAGACACAACTGCAACTACCAGACCTTATTTACTTAGGTTTTTTTCTCGAGCCTTGGGTTTGTGAGGAAGAGACTAAACTGAAAAAAAGAAAAGGCAATATAAATGTTAAGTGACAATAAAAAGGAGGCAAGTACATTAACAGTTGCATCTTTTTTTCATATTGAATCCAGTCTCAGCTCATGACTCTTTACATTTGAGGACTGAAATAAATGTGTTTTACTAGGCAGTTATTTGTAACTGTTAGAAAAACTTATTTCCCATTCTCACCACCTGTTAAAAACCAGTGATTTTTAAATATTAGATGTGGCATATATAACTTCTCAGTGAAAGTAGAGCTAGTCAAATTCAGTGTTCTTTAAAAATATTTGCTGTAAGCATGTCTTGAAGGTTAGGCAATTACATGGGTAAAATAAACAAAGCTTAAATTTGAACAAATGTGATCTCTACGCTGTCATTAAACTTAGGAACTGTGAGAGAGGAAAATGTAAACAGCACTCTGTTATTATAATGTTTAATCCTCTTGTAAAATAGCTTTCTCTTTTGGAGTAATTTGATACAACAAAAACCATTCTGTACTAACCAGCAAAATTAAATTGAGAATTTCTTTAATATCCTGCATCTCTTTGTTTATGCTGCCTTTATCACTAACTTGGGGGTGAGTAGATTAAAGATAACTGAAAAGTGGATCAGCTTAACTGTAGGAGAATAATTCTGGATTATATTATATATATAAGCCTGCTATACCAGTGCAGTTCATCTGTTGAACAGCCCAGGAGACTTAATTCTGAAATTATATTTCCAAAATCTGCTTATGTGTGTCAAACCCAAGGAGAGTCAATGAGCTTATCAAAAATAGATTTGACTTTTAAAAAAATATCGGAAGTTCCCAGTTAGGACTGGTGTATATAGGGAACTTTTTTTACTATTACACATTTTGAATTACAGTCTGTGCACCAGTAAGGATGTCAGGTAGATATGGCTTTGATTCTCCAGCTTCAGGCAGTAGATTGCTGTGTCCTTTCTGTCATGCTTCTATTCCATCAGAGTACCCCATTTTTCTCCTTCCTGGGGAACACTAACTGAGCAGTGTTGCACACTGCATACTGTATGTTGCTATACCTCACTACAAGAGTCAGCATTGATTCTCTCCTTGATTGGAGGCAGCCTTTAAAATTCTGAGTTTTCTGTACAATGGGAAATGGCTGATTTCTAATAATTGTCATGTATGAGCCACAGTACAGTCTTTATTTTGAGCTTTCTAAGTTTCTATTGCAATTAATTAAGTGAAAAAAATATTATCATAATCACTGGAATTTAATATACTTGTGTTTCTATTTTCCTCGGAAAATGAAGCATATCAATGATAGCTGGAATATAATATTGAATATGAATTCATAATATATTAGTTACTGTATGTGATTAAAGAAAGGCTTTTGGTCAGAGATTTTGAAAATAAATAATGGTATGTTGTTCAGAAAAATATATCTAAAGTTGTATCTTATTCTTTAGTAAAATCATAATGGAAAGAACACTATCCAAACACTACGTGTATTATCTATTTAACTTGACATAATTGCTCACACCTTACTGAATAATTAAATATTACTGCAAAGTGACATTATTAAAAAAAATGAAACAACAGTGTAAATAAGACATAAAATTTACTAAAATTAGTATACTTATACCCCCAGTGTCAGACTTGAAATTTTGTTTTCAAGGAACAAAGAAAATAATAAAGTACATAAAAGGCTAATGCAGCACCACTGATTTAAGCATTACATTCCTGTGTGTGGAGCAATCCTCCTGCAGCAGCCAGCACACAAATGCATTCTTTCACCATATCAGGGGGCTGACAAAGTGCACATCTAGTGACTGTGTGAATTGTTTTAGGAGTTAGTAAAGAAGGGAAGAGAGGAAACATCCAGTAACCAGTATTTAGCTAGAAAAGCTGTGAGGTTTGTAGCAAAGAGATGAATGTTGAACCCTGCAAATCTCAAGGATTTAAAAATAACTATGTCATTATATTTTATATTTTAATGTCTTAGGAATCAAGTTAGGGTCTCTTGTAAAGCCTAAATGCTGGCATTCCAAACTGTTAACTTTGAACATGTAGCTGTTTGATTAGCTCGGTTTAGAGCTTTGTGAGTGTATTTGAAAGGAATGTAAAGTACATAGAGGAAATATGTTCTTATGTTGAGTGTTTTCCTTAGAACAAAAACTAAAAATGAATAACATTGATCAGTCTGAATTTCCAGTTCTTTTGCCCATAAAGAATAGTTACTTCCAGATTATTCTATTAACAGCTAGATGGGCTAGGATTTTAAGTTTGAAAAACTGATTTTTAGTCCAGATATCTTGTTCTTTCCCCATGACATTTAACTTCAAAATAACATCAGACTAGTTTTTGTTTCCTGGAATCAGTCTCCATCATCTAAACCACACTGACTCCTGCTGAGACCCACAGGAACATGTTGGACTATATATCTCTTCTTTTTTATAAACTCAAAACTAACTTGCATTTAGACAAACATCAGAACTATTCACATTTTAAATACAATAATGTAGTATAAGACAGAAGAGAAATGTAAGTTCTTATTAAATGAAAGTTTCCTACTCATTCTTTCCTACAAAACATAGTCCTGCCCTCCGTGTTTGCTCTTTTCTCCACAGTCTTTCATGGGTTGCAGTAAACTTGGAGAGTCCCTTTAGATCCTTAGAAAAAACTTCTTTTTAAACTCAGTTAGGAGAGTTGGCTTTATATTCGTTCCCTGATCTTCTCAGTAATCTCCCATTCTCTGCTTTTACTGCAGGCTTCTTCTTCTCATTCTTTCTTTGTCTCCTTTTCTTTTTAGCAGAACATAACATACAAGACAAAATAAACTGCAAACATCTGATGAGATAGAATCTGTTGCACCATTAGGACAGATTGTAATTCTGCAATAAAAATTCCTCTGTAAGAAGGATTTTCCAGGTCCTCCTTATGAATAAACAGTCCCTAAACATCTTCTACATCTGGGATGATGACCTAGAAGAATTAAGAGTTTGAGAATTGCCTCAGACTGTTCATTGAGAACCAGATTCTCCTGAACAGGATGCACAGAAGACATCCCTTCAAAAGAGAGGCCTAATCATCACCAAAACCTAGAAGTTATAGTGAGTAGGACAAACTAATTATTCTCCTTGGGCCTCTAAGTTACAATTGATTTTATTACACAGTACTTACATCTTCATTTCCAAAAATAGTTTCTAAATCACTATATGGCAAGTTATTTACTAGATCTGGTTTAAAAAAAACTAAAACCAAACCCAGCATTTTCCATCACCGCATTTAAGTGGCATTTCATATTCTTTTTGTGTAACAGAAGTGCAATTGAATTCAAAATGCATGACAAAGACATACAAATTTCAGAAACATGATGCTTATCAACTTGAGAAATGACCAATTCATATGTCCTTGAGCTGTGCTCATGAAAATAAAATTCGTACTTATGTAATGAAGTTCAGTTTAACAGAGTAATAGCAGCACTTCAGCATATACAGGGTGCACTGTTTGAGAAGAGGGTTCCAAACAGGATGGCTAGATTTGTGTGTCTCCTAACTCCTCAGAAAACCAATAAGCCTAATGTTTAAACAGTATGCAAAGCAAGTATAATCTTCCCCTGTTAATCAATGCAATTGCTACTTCTTTTTCACTTTGTCTTTTGGCAAGAGGATGTAAGAAGGGAGAAGTAAACAGAATAAGGTTGGGTCTGATAAGAATGCAGAAGCATATTTCCATTCATATGGGTACACAGATACACACAGATACAGCTCAGTATAGCTCATGCTGAATCACATACAGGTACGTCCAACAGTTAATCTTGTTGGAGGTGGTTCCCATTTTCTAGTGCAGGTCCTATATGCAGGGGAAAAAAATGACTGTACAACTTGCATAGTTTCTGCATAGATGCCTTTGTGCCAATAAAGGTCATTGAGTACCAACTTAATAACAGCTCTCTGAGCTAGTAGCATATTAGTTTTTGAAAGATATAGAAAGATTGGGAAAGATTTAGCTAGATATGTGTAGCTTTGCCCTTCCCTGTGAATAATCTGTAGCATCAATGCTAATCTTTTTCTTTATCAAATATAATGCTGTGTGATATTGCAAGACACTAAAGGCAGGTAACAGTGGGCCAATCAATTAGCAGTCCCAAGAAGGGTAAAATAGACTGTGGACCTGCTGTTGCAGTCCTTGATAGAGTTTCCACTTTCCTGCTTTTTTTTTCACGATCAGCCCTGATAAATTTTCCCAAAATGCTTTAGAAAAAAGAAGACTATATCATTATCTAGATTACCCAGTTCCAATCTTAAATATTACTCTATTTTGTTAATAACTTTGTTAGAGTTTTAAGATCTTCAAAGTATTTCAATTAAACATAAAATCTGGCTAGGCGAACTTGGACTGCATTTTTCAAATGTTTCACAGGATCCTTTTCTCCCTCTCTCCTCTTATTCTGAGAAGCATGATTGACATAGGCACTTCTTGACAAATAGCAGAAGCTTGAGCTGAGATTGCATCACCTTGGCATTTTAAAATCTCAGGAGGAATTTGAACCCTAGGTGCTGCCTTTTCAAACACTTAGTACTGCCAGGCAGAGACAGACATTCAATGGGGGAGGTGAAATTCCATTAACAGAGGCTAGAATTGGTTGGATTTCAGCTTCCAAACTCATTTGATATAGTATTTAAGCTCTTATGGTATAATTCTGCTTATATCCAGACTTGCTATCTTGTGTTGAGTCCAAAGCTATGACCTCAGAATCTGAAAGATTGCATCCAGTCCTTCTGTTTGTGAATATTTTACAGATTCTCAAACTCATTCAAATTCAGTAAGTGTTTATTCTTTGTTACTTGTTTGAAAAGACTGACTGAATTAATTCGGATATCATGTAGTGGTGTGTAAAATACACAACTAAAAGTTTTGATTCTTAACAAGGTTTTTGAATTAAGCATGCACTAAGAATCTTCTCTTTCATTGGTTGTGCTAGTTCCTAAACCTTCCTATGATAAAGATTATGACACTTCCATTTTCAGGAAAGAAAGGATGTAGCACTAGGAACTGGAACTCAGACATTTTCTGAATCTTAATAGGGCCTGTTTTGCCCATGAATTGACTAATGCAATGCCCAATGTTTCATCTGAAACAGGAATCTGAGAAACAAAAAATACTAGACTCACAAAAGCTTTTATGGGGTACTTGAAAGAAAGGATGGAGTCGGACATTTTCTTGGACTTAGATTCGATGGCACAGAAGAAATTTGAAGTCAAAAGAAACTAAGAGAAGTGCACAGGGAGGCACATTTTCTTGCTGCCAGAAAAGAAACAGGCAAGTTTTGTTCTGCTTCTTTGGATAATTTGCCAGTGATCAGCAGTGTAGACTCCCATTTGATAAAGGCAGGCAGAGAACCAGCTTTTATTAGTCTCTTTTGCCATCTCCCCTTTCTCTGTCTTCTGTAACTTACATTCGTAACTTGATCTAATTTAATTCTGAAAGAAAACTCTGTTCTTTAAAAACGAATGTTGCAGTGAAAAATGCTGTTAAGTTAAACTGGCACTCAGGTTAGTGTCTATAATAGCTCTACATTTTGCCTTGATCACTTGGCAAATACAGCTTGTGTTCCATATGTTTCCATAGTTGTTGCTCAGCAACTAATTCCCCTATTAGTTGTGAGGTTTAATTGCCTTTACCCGGCTGAGTTCTCCATCTCCTTTCAGGTCTGTTCCACCAACTCTTCCAGTTCTCTCTCTGTCAGTAGAGAAGTTGCAAATAACAGAGACTGTTAAGTGCAATGGAGATATAATTAACATTAGATATTTTTGTATCCTTAACTTTATTCCTCAGAACAGTAGTTCTGGTAAAATGTTTTACAATAATTTGCTTTCAGAGACAGGGGTAATTAATATAAGGAAAGATACATATTCATTACATCTGTTCTTAACTTGCTTTTTTCTTGTATAGCTTACTCTTTCCAGATAAGTGAACTCTAAGAGCAAGGCTGGAATACGCAAATAACTATACAGATATCCTTTGACCAAGAAAATTACACAGGTTTAACTATATTAGCAAACATTTTCAGTGTAAATCCAGCTTCACTGTCAAAATATTTCTTTGTCCAGAGACTTCATTTTCTATTAACGACATTTTTTAATTGCAAAAAATAACTTTGAGCTGGATATACCCAGAAACCCAACTCCAGCTTTATAAATATTTTTGTTGTTAGTCTTGGAATTATTCCCTAATGTATAATGACATTTTGGTTTTGTCTTCTTTCAAGTGTCTTTGACTTGAAGATGAGTGACTCAACCTTTTACTAATTTTGCTTCAACAGTGCTTTCAGAAGAAAGATAGTAAATAAAAGTCAATTGCTTGTGTCCTACTTTAGGTTCAGAGATTTTCCTTCTACACTGCTAGTTGAATGCTAAAGTGTGTACTACTGAGGAAGATCAAAAACTACCTTCCATTACTAAACAGGCATAAATTCTCTCTAGATCTGAGAGAAGTTGTCAGAAGATTTTTCAATTACAACCTAGATTTATAATTTGAAGGTATGTAGTTCATAACAAGTTTGAACCTGTCAAACCTGGAACTGAGTTTTAGATCACATAGTTCTAATTTATTTGCAATCTTTATATAGTTGTGCAACTCTGTTAAAAGAACACATATTCTAATCTTATTTACACATAGCACTGAGGTATTGCTAAGTGCCATTCTCAGCTTGACAGATGAGCTTAGTGCAAAACATCTATTTCAAATGTTTTGATTTGATGCTCTGAAATTCTACAGCACATAATGTATTTGAAGAACCAAATTATTCTGCCTTATTGTTCTCAAACTCTAACCAACACCAGAACAGTAGTGTGACGTGAAATGTTTTACAATAATTTGCTTTCAGAGCCAGGAATAATTAATACAAGAAAAAATATATATTCATTAGATCTTTTCTTAACTTGTTTATTTCCTGTATAGTTTACTTGCTCCAGATAAGTTAACTGTAACAGCAAGACTGGCATATGGAAACAAATATAGAGAAATCCTGTGACGAAGAAAGTTGCACAGGTTTAACTACATTAGCAAATATTTTCAGCATAAATCCAACCTCACCAGTAATCAGCACCAGAACTGTGTGCTAGATTTTTGTTTCAAAACTCTGATATTTTTTGCTTTTCATTTGGTCTCTTTATTTGAGGCCAAGTGAACTTTTCTTTTTTGTCCTTTTTTTTTTGGAGCAGAAATGTTGCTTGATGTATTTCCTCACAAACAGCAGCAGACACAGGATTTCTGAAGAAGAGGATATGACATCAGAAATAGGGAAGTTTGGAGATTGTGGCTTTTCAGCACATTAGGACACTTTGTCATGCCCTAATGCAATGCTGGATCCTACTTTAACTTGATCTGTGTTAAATGCCTCTTACCATTCCCTCTTCTAATTAACATGCTCTCAGAAACTCTAGTGTCTGTGCAAACTACCTAGTACAAAGTTTTGAATACGAGATTGACAATTCTGAAGTGTTATCACACACTTTTTAATGTGTAAATGGCTGTAGAACTGTGAGGCATAGAAGAAACAGGCCTGGGTTTATTAATGCCTGTGACATTTAGGAAAAAGTGTATCTAGTTAATTCAGTTTGGACTATTTTATTTTTTGCTTTTCTATGAGGAGGAATAGAAGTAGGCCACGAAGTCATATGAATGCTATTATATTTATTGTATTGGTGACAGTTGCTTATTTGCTGCATGATTTTATTGCTTCCTTATTTTTACTTCTGTTTACAACTATTAGTCCCTGTTCTCTTTTCTTTGAAAGGCAGTTTTTAGAAGACAAAAAAGGACAACTCCCCATGAATAACATCTTGATTTATCTGGGTACTTCCAGACAGAAAAATAAACAGATATAATTTGAAGGAATAAATTTCCAAGAATATCTCCAAAAGTGATATTATACACATGTGGAATCAATATTATTTAGCTGAAGACTGTCCAAACCAAACCAGTCATTCTCCTTTTAGCAGCACTGTGTATTAGAGTTCCCCCCCATTGCATGAATTCTGACTTGATAAAAACAAAGAAAATGCTTTTAGCTATACAGTTCATCTCATTGTATTTATCTCACTGCTTTTGAACAGTGAAGAACATAGTGAAGATTATTCCAGTATATGTATGAGAGCCACAGAATTGTGTTGAAGCCTTTAGAGGTATGGTTTTGTTTGCAGCAGGGGTGGGGCTGTGTGGTGGCAAACAAGAAACTAGTGAAATAAGTGGAGTTTACACTGCAGCTACCTTACATTTGTAAGTGGCTTTATCTAATCTATACATAACTTAAAAATTTTCAGTTCTATCAACAATTATATTTTTAATGGTCCACTCTAAGGACAGAGAAATAGAGCAATGAGCATGCAAAATACAGAAATATAGAAAAATCCAAACCATTTAGGATTTTATGACTCTAAGATTTCTACTGACAGTGTAAAGAAGACAGAGTAAAGGCACTGATTAAAATGTAAATAACTTTTTAATCAGATGAATTTTACTTACCACTGTCATCCATCAAGTAATTTTTAGTGCAATCAAAGCTTGAGATTTGTTTCCTCTACAAAAACATTATAATTGCATTTTCAATGCTCTTCAGACTTTGTTTATCTCTACCACAACAAAAAAATCTGTATTGCCATGACTTGAAATATGAGAATAAAGGCATAGCCTATAGCTCCCATTTAATTTTCTGTCACTGCAGGATGTGCACAATGATTGTACAACATTCTTGGCTGTATCCTAAATAATCCTAGGACATCAGGCCAAAACCTCACCATACTGTAAATATGCTCAGATCAGCAGAATGTAATCAAAAGAGGATGAGCTGATCTTCTGCCAAGACAGCTAGCCAAGTAGGTAAGGATTTTAAGAAGTATTAATTAATCTTTTTCTAGGAACATTAAAGATCTGCTAATTGTTCAGGGAACTGGAACAAGGGATAGTTATAGCCAACCAAAGGTTGTTCTCAACAAAACGTTTCCCCCCATACCAGCTTTTATACCAAGGCTCCCTGTTGTTGTTTTAAAGGATCAACTTTTTAAAGAAGTTTGTTATTTATGAACCGAAAGGAGATGACCTGTCTGCCAGTAGAAGATACATAGTACATTTCAATTTTAGATTGTAGGCTTATATTATAGATTTATCACACTTATTTCAGTTTTCTGTTGTACTCTAGTATGACCACTGTTGTAGAATTATTTTACTTACCTAAAGCAGGAATTCTTGACAGATGTGCAATGGGAATTTCAGAGTGTTGTGATTTTATTTTTTTTTAATAGCATAAGTTGTGCAACAACGTGTACTGGGTTACAGCCAGCCCCAGTATTTCTTATGGTGAATAATGAATTATTTGTTATATAATAGATATATTAATAAAATATTTGTCAAAACCAGTTTACTTCTTTAAGAAGTATTATCTTTAGCAGAGACTGCAATGTCACCAGACGGACAAGATTCTGAAGCGATGTTGTAAGTCTTTAATACACAAAGGATTTTACTAGTATGAGTTGAGCCTCTGTAAGGCCATGGAGAGCAGGTTAGATATAAATCTGAGCAGCAAAATTTTACAAGGTTTTGAGCTTTCGGGTTGGGGAAAAGATAACAGCATTGTAGGAAAAGAACCGTCCATGTCATCAGTTTTGGTCAGCTGCTGCCCCAAGAGCTCTGCCCCTCCAATTTACAGCTGAAAGGTTAGGGCTCAGTCCTGGCAGTTTTCTTGCTTCAGTGAGCAAACTGTCACAAACTTAAATTCAGTGATAACTTCAAGCATTTCACCATATTAGGAAATAGCTTCAACCAATACTGCAGTTATAGGGCTTTTGATGACTTCTGATAAATCTAAATGTTAACCTAGATAACTTGCATCATGATTGACACTTGAAGTTCTAATCTTAGCACGTTGATAAAATTAAAAACAAAATTTTTCATCACTCTAACAGAAATTATATATTTGTAGTCAGTAAATTGCAGTCATTTGATCTGTGTGATCAAAGTGGGCTGAAGCCCAAGGAATTGCTTATCACCCGAAATAAAATACTAAAATAGTATGACAAAAGAATGAACTTGTGTCTCATTGCTCCCATGAGTCAAATAGACCAATATGAAATGTTTCACCTTAGTAAGATAAGAGAAATTTTACTTATTGTAATGCTGATTGGGATTCATAACCTCAGTGAGACACTTCTGGGTGTGTACTGTTATAATAAATACACACAGGTTTCACTGAAGAGATTAAAAGCTCTTGGCACTAATAAGGGAAATGATCAAGGTAGCATTTATTGCTTAATGACACTTGTGTGCTGCGTCTGCTCATAAAGTACCACCTTGCCCTTCAGTAAAAATTGCAACAGACTATTTTAGAGATAAGTATGGGTGGGTACAGAGAGCGAGTTTCTTGCACAAGGACATGTTGCGAAGTGTAGTGTGGGGACTCACCATATTTTTTTTCCAGTGAGCTAATAATAATGTACTCCAGACAGACTAGGGCTTGTCAACTCCATGTACCCCAGCTTTCCTCATCTTGGGGAACAGGATGAGAAATAGGGCTAGTTTCAGAGCTGCAAAAAGACTATGTAACTATAATAGACAGTGTGGTGGCAATTGCTTGATAAAATGTGGCTGAGTCACACCCTCAACACAGACCTCTATGTAAATTGTGCAGTCTAGCCCAAAACACCTGGCTGGAGTTTGCTGACTTGATTTCATTCCTTGGTTTATTCCTTGGTGGTTTGTTTGTCACCTATCTTCTGTTTGTTTTTTTTTATAGATTAACAACAGTAGATATGTCTAGCTAGCTTCATAGTGGTATGGAAACATAGGCAGCCATACCTGCTTATATACCAAATAATCACAGAGATTTTTTTGGTCCTCAGCCTTTTATAGTCATAGAAGAATGAAGATGATTTTGTTTTTAATATAGCTTTCAGATTAGTCAAGCAGAAAGTAAAAAATGGAGTATCTAAGTATCTCATCTCTCCTTGGAGTACTTGAGACAGCCTGGTAGATAAAGAGATAAAGAGAAAACAAATTAATCAGATGACTGGAATGATTCATTGGAAGGTCAACAAAGGCTGGTCAAAAGGAGTTAATCGGAACTTGTCCTGAAATACACTTCCGTGCAGCAATCTCCAACTTAACCAGACTAATTGTCACTAAAAAGGACTTAATGTTATCATATTGTTGATTTAATTCCTAATGTACACTGTTGCCTTTGTCTGCAGTATCTAGGGAATTACCTTTTGTCTTCAAGTATCTTCCTTTCAAAGGATTCTTCAGCATAGCCTAACTATGACCACAGCACCGAACTTTATTAATGGTAATACTTTAAAGGCATATGTTGGAAGAAGTCTAACAAGACTTTGTTATAATACCACTTTTCCCTTGATTTGTAGTTTCATTTTACTCCTAAGTATACTTTCCCTAAAAGCTTTGACAAAAAGGCAACAGTAAGTATACTTGCTGTGATTGTAAGATGAATATACTGTTATACAATGTTAATAGCTGGGATGTATATAAAAAAAATTTGGAACATAGAGCTGTGGGAATTTGAGACTATTGCAGATGCCAAATCATGTAATCTTTCATAAAATGCTCAATTTCATGAGGAACATTTGGTTTGGGTTTTGATTTTTTTTTTCCTTATTATAGGACTGTTCTAAAGTATTACTACTCTAATAGTTACCTAATTCCTTTGAGAATCAGCCTAAAAGTACTAATAGTCACTTTGCACTCATTTGTTCTTATGCTTAAATTTGGTTTTACCCTGAATAGGTTTTTTACCTCATCTCTTAATTTTAATGGTTCTACAGGAAGAGATTAACCTCATAATTTAGGCTAAAGTTGAATGCTAATTAATCTAAATACACACATCTGTGTGTTCAATCCACTTGTTTGTACTGCGGTATTGACTTTGTAATGTAAGGCAGGGCAGACCAGGGAGTGAGGTATGATTTCTATTCATGTGCAATTCCACAAACATTGATAGACCTTGGAGGCATGTAAAAAAGACTGCGATAAGAATTCAGAATTTGGTCTGAACTTTCAATGTCAAAATTCAAATACATGTGTCCTTTATGAAACAGCTGAATTGTATCTACACCCAAGAAAGAACTTATTTAGGTAAAAGATAAAAAGATGTTATGACTACTTTCTAATCTTCATAAATTCCTGAAACTTTCTCAGAGTTACAGGTGTCTTAGAGAAGTTCTTATCCTTACCTTCTTAGGTATTCTAGGGAACATCCATAGGAATTACCTGGAGAGCAGACAGATCATAGCATGAAAGCATTTGAAACCAAAATGTATTGGTTCTTCAGTCCTAACTTTTGCAGTTGGCTATCTGCCATCACTATGAAAATTACATCATTTCTGAAATGAGGCTAGAGAACAACTGCAAGAAGGTTCAGGAAGTTTGCAGGCTGCATGAGAAACAGCTCTTTCATTGCTTGTGATGATGTGACACTGTGAGCGGGGTCCTTTTTCAGAGGAAATTTGTTTAACTCCAAAGTTTTTTTATTTCAAGCAGTGAGGAATCCATGCTAGAAGGCCATTTGTTTACTAGTGCTGTCAACTGACTCTAGTTACTACTATGAAAAGCACTGTGGAAACTATTTTGCAAGTGGTGTAGGTAGGCTATTGCTGCAAGATGCAGTCTGCTTTAAGGGCACTTGTTATACACAGAATACTCTACTGTAACCAGTGTGCTTAATTTCCTAATGATGAGAAGAGAAGATGCAGAGGTCATAAAGTTTCACTGACTCCTCAGTCTTGGAATATAGTAAGAAAAGGGGTGTGGCACTAAAAAGTGAAGTGAAATAGAAATGTGGCTGTGGATACAACTACATGTGTTAAGTGGAGTTTCTAACACTGGCTGGGGTTGAATGTGGCAGGTCACATGCAACTACTGTCTAATGAGCACAATGTGCTCAAAACCAGAGGACTTAACAACTCCACAGAACACTCCTTGGCTACCAAACCTGTGACCCCGCAGCTCACACTGGACAATGTTATTTTAATGACTAAATATGGCAAAAAGTGAAAGCTGTTCAAATACTTAAATTAAAAATGTCAAGATATCTTTTTTTAAACTCTCTAGTGATATTGAGAGGATGAAGGCTCACTCAGAGAGGTTAGTATGCCTGTAATGCTCATCAAATTTTCCTCTATTTAAAAATCTGAAGCCTAGAAGTTCTTTTCTAAACTGTTTTTCAGAATGCTCGAGCAAATAAATATAGCAACTTCATGGTTTTTCCAGATGAAAATATAGTAATATTGTGGAAGTGATGTGCTGATCCTCAGATTCCTTTGTTTAGAATTAGAAAATAAATTCTTACACGAAATGTTAATAGTGCGACTGCATACATAAACACAAAGGCAATAATGATATTGCATGTGAGCACTGAGAATGCTTTCTCTGTGGTTAGCTTTCCAAGACCAAACTGAAGAGAATAATTTTCTCTCCTGGACTGGCCACTCCTGAGAATGATGTCACAGGGAAGCCCAGGTCAGTGGAGTCACATCTCTGAACAGCAGAATTGTCTGACACATGGCTTTCTAAATGAGGAAATTTGCACAGTTTCTTCAGAAATGTGCAAATGTTTTCATTTAAATATTGTTCTTCTGCTTTCAGTATTCTGTCACAGAAGATCAATGCATACAAAAATATTTTGAGATTGGGGAAAGTTTCACAATTTCAAAATACGACCAGATTAAAAAACCAACAAAATCTAAAGTCACAGGTGGCTATTTGCCTGTATCATTATCATCTTGATCCTCAGATTAACCAAATTCATGTTAGTTCCATTGTCTTCAGCAGTTATACAACTTCTTATGAGTTGAAAATTTAATTCAATACTTTAAATTTAAAATAGCTCTAGAATTTTAAAATTGCTCTGTAGTTGTGTAGTCTTTTGAAGTTCTTGTTACTGAAACAGTCACTTTTTGGCCATTCTTTATCCCTTTCAACTGTCTCAAACACTTGTAAAAAGTGCTGCTAATACATAAGGTATTATGTATTAACATGATACATAATATAAGCATATAAGGAAAAATACTAAAAAATGTTTAAATTCAAAAGCACTGAGAATTTTGGTAAAAGGAATAGGTTAACTTACCTGTGAGTGAACAGGTGGTATTAAATGGAGCAATTGAAAACTAATTGTGTCAAGAACTTGTAGCCTTCCACTGCATAGATCTGTTCTATAAATATTTTGGAGCAAGCGATGTATGATGTACAAACACCGTGCAGCAAGTGTTTTGTTTAGTTGATAGGCTGGGTTGAAGCCCAGTCTGACACGACACACAAATTCTATGCAGAAAGATTTTATGATATTTTCTTTAGTGGCTAGTTTGGGCAGAAACTAAAACTGGGTCAGTAAAAAGCCATTGCCAGTCAAGCCTGGTTTTATTTTTCCCCCTGTTTTTCTATAATTTGTGTTGATCCTATCATCTCTGTGTAAAGCTTGGAAAGGTTCTTTTTGGCTACAAGAATTCCCCTGGCTCAGGCATCCACAGCTTTTAGAAAGCAGAACAGAATGCTGTAAACACAACAGCACTAAAACCAGTTGTTACTGCTGTGTTTTCTGTTTCCAGGTCTTTCACAGGGCTAAGCAGCTGCTGATGTGTGGCACATGAGGACATGAGGCCTCTGAAAGGGTGCAGGAGAGGGTGCTGAGGGGTTTTGGGGAGGCAACGCTCAAGTGGGGCTCCAGTGCCTGTGCATTCCTCCTGTTCTGCTGATGGTGTGTGACACCTCTCTGAGCTGGTTGCACTGGTTGCATAAAGAGCCATCTCAAATATAATCACAAGCTTTAGCACTGTTGAAAGAGATTCTTGCTTCGCATGGTGTCTCACATGCTGTCAGTGGTGGAAGGAGCCAGAGGAGGAAACGCAGCAGAGCTGAGCAGGGCCTGGGGCACCAGTGGGTGATGTGCTACAGCAGGGAGACAAGGTGGGTGATAAGATAGTAGGCTGGGCTGGGGAGAAGTCCTGCACTGTGGTCTGGAGAGGAGGAAGATGTTGGGAGGCAGTAAGGTAGAGGTGGGAACCCTAGAGCCCCTATTCAGTCACAGAGCCACAGCCATCTCCACAGTTACGCTGTTCATTTTGAGTCTAGAACAATACCTCGACCTCCAGCCTGGTGGAGCTCTCTTAGCCTGTGTCACTCCCCTGACAGCTCCTAGCATGCTCCAAAGACCCCATGTACTGCACCAAGACTGTTCAAACTTGACTAGTCCCTCACCGATTCATTCTTGGAATCTTCTCTGCTGCCGTTGCAAAGTTGAATGTTGCCTTCATCCCTGAAGCCATTAAAAAATAATTTTGACATAGCTTTTTTCCTTAAGCTTGGAACTTTCCTAATATGCTATGTTTCTTTAGTTCTATAACATCATTGCTACAGATACACTGAGAAGCAAGCTTAGCGTTAACTTGCACATCTCTAGCTGTTTGCTGGCTGTGTCTTGCTGAAAATAACCTATAAGTCTGGGCATAAATTATTGTCATCTGCAAGGGCATTCTTGTTGCACAAAGTAAATAGATTCATAAGAGATGCTTTCATTTGCAGATGTTAGAATCAGATCAATCCTACAGTGAAAGTGCAGCTCCAGAATTACTTCAGCCAAGGTAATTTAGTTTTGCTACAGCCCTATTTCCTTATATGTTTTGGCATAAGCATTTTGCATAACAGTTTGACAGCAAAACTGCCAGAAAACTGATAATATAAAATAATATAAGTTTTCTACTAGCTTAGCTCCCAGAGTTGACTCACCATAGATCAGATCATGGTAGCACCAACTCACATTTAAAATGTTTTGGTACTGTATTAGAGACACAATTAATGCTAGTGATTACAAGAGAAATAATTGTAGTCCTTCCTTCCAGCTGAAGAGTAAAAGGAAAAATAACAGCATTGTGTTTTATAATACCTTCAGTCTCTTTCCTGGCTAGACACATGAACTGATTTGACTCACAGAATCAGAAAAATTATGATCTCTTCCAATTGTTCTACTTTCTTTAATTACTCAACTATTCCATTTGGTTTTCGTCACTATCCAGTGTCATTTTTAGAAACAATAAGCAATAAATGGAGAGTTTACTGTTTCTTTTTAATGTAGCAACAGAAATACTGAGTCGAATAACAGAATAATTTCAGAATAGAAAAACATGCCCTCCTTGGTTCAATAATAAATTAATTCTCCCTGTTTTCTTGTTGATGTGGAGACCAAGAAACAACTCCTGCTATCCTAAAAGAAACTGCCTGCAGAAGAGGTGACTCTCTTAAGCCTACTTATGATGCCAGATAGTGCTTGGTAATTGAAACTAGACAATCTAGAGATCAGTAATAAGATGCAAATTTTAACAGTCACTGCAAAGCAGAACATTAGATGTAAATATTATTATAGGTTTTATAATGCTTGATATTATTCACAATGGCAAAACGTCTTTATGAGGCAGATGCTATTACTCAGACACTTCTTTAAGCTGGAAGTTTAAAACCTCTAGGACTGGTCTGGGCTGTTTCCTTTGCAGAAACAGCTTTAGTGGCACCTCTCATGTAACTTAATCTCAGATGAAAGAAAAAAAATCTAGTCATGCATCTTTGCATTCTGTCTATGCGTCTAATGAAACCTGTGTCATTTGGACAAAGGTACTATATACAAATAAAAAAGTTTCACAATTTATGAGCAAATCAGTCAGAATGTTGTAGAAAGGCAGATTGTAAAAACAACTTGTGTTGTTGAAAGCTTCATAATAAATATTGAAATCTCGGAAATGTAATTTAGTAATAGTTTATTTTAGTCAGGAAGACATGGCACTTAGTGCCATGGTCTAGTAACCACAGTGGTAGTGGATCAAGGGTTGGACTTGATGATCTTAGAGGTCCCTTCCAACCTGGCTGATTCTATGATTATATGATTCTAAGTATGAAAGGCTTAGTCCTGAGGTAATAAGGTTCAAAAAGTTAGTGAATTAGAATTGTAATGCCCTATGGCATCCCAGCTCTCTGTTGAAAATATAGTATTGGTTTAGGCTTTATTCATACCCCTCTTTCCTCATAGCTTACTGGCACTCTTCTCTAAATGGCAGTAACTTGTTCAGTCTTGGGCAGCCTGAATCCCATCAAGCAAAGAGGAAGGACAAATCATTAGAAATCTTTTCTTTGTACCATCATGGAGAGGTTTAGGCCTGATTATACTTTGCTATCTTTCCTCTGCTCAGTTTTCCCCTACACTTTGGGAAATGTTCCAGTCTGTCTTTCTGCGCCTGCTCATAGGTGGGTACAATTTGTTCCTTTTGCATAACTGATTCTGTGGAATGCTCCTTGACCTCTGATGGTTTGCTTTACCCATAAAGATGAGCTCATATCAGTTTATTTTTCAAGGGATTATGAAGTCCAGCTGCATTTGAAGTTGTTTGCTGTATCAGGTTCCTATACTGATGACTGATGTATGTATTGACATAGTAAATGCCAGTCCTCTTGGCGTGGTCAAGTTTCTTGTTCTTGGTCAAATTAATTCTTTGCCTAACTCTGTTTCTGAAAAATCTCTAGAGTGAATGTATCATAACATGTCCTGTTCACAAGGAACTCTTTTAATAGCTTAATTTCTGCCAAAATTACTTATTCTGGCTTTAATTGTTATTTGTGCTAGTATATCTCTGCTAAGACCAAGTGTGCTTCATTAGAGTAAGTAGAAATAGATCTAAGTAATTTCTTCTTCCTGTAGCCAAAGTGCAATGACAAAGTAGAAAAAAGAGAAAAGAATCAATCATAACTAAACCCCCAAACTATCAATATATTATCAGGAAGATTTTCCCATGTGTTGAGATTATTAAATAGCAGCACAAAATCAGAATTAACTGCAGGACTCTGAAAGGTCACAAAGTGACACATCTACAGCACAATATTATGCCAGAAGGGTGAACTGCTCAGAAAAATAAAATGGACGTTCTTTAAATTTTCAGAAAATTAATTTTTCTAGACAACTCATTATTCATTTTTCAAGACTGTGTTACAAGGTTTCATGGAAGAAAATTTAACTGCTAAAGGAGAGCAGTATGAAGAATATTTAATTCTTTTTATGAAATAGAAACTTGATGCATGTCCTGATTTTTTTTTTTTTTAATAATCGCAGATTTTTTAAATTTTTGCTCTGTCAGAAGTATATCTCACTGAGCTTTTTGGTGTGGGTTTTTTTTTCCTGTTTGTTTTCTTGATTTGGGTTTTTTCCTTTTTCTTTTTTTCCCCATGAACATCTAAAAGTAGGAGCTCAGTACTACTATCTTGTGCATTACCAGAAACTTTTATTCTCTTTACTTACATCTGTGACAGTATAATCCCAATAATAGCCTTAGCAGTAGTTCATGTCTGTAGCATTCTCAATTATTGACTCTTTGCTCAAGAACAAGTAAATTAAAAAACGTATTGCGGAAACCACTGAGCAGGGGATCTCACAAGCCATTCCTATAGGGACTCTAAAAACATATTTACAGGGCAAAGCTATATGTGGGATATGGAAAATCCATACTTGTTAATTTAATGGGAAATAGGCATTTGTATCCTTTGGGAAAATTGCAGAATTCTAGCTTATGGGTTTGTTTATGTATCCTCTCAATCTTTTTGTGTTGTTTTGCTGAATATTGTATGGCATGCCATACAATTGCTGAGAGAGCATTCTATTTCTGTACTTGTTAAATTCATGCCAAAATATACAGCCTACTGTGCAGTCAAACCAAAAGGGATTTGACAATTTGAAATTCCTTTTGCTGATATGCTACCCCATCAGTACAGTCTTTGCCAAAAGGAAATCCCAAAAAAGTCAAAAATATCTGACAGTTGTATTACCTAAAACATTTGCCATCCTGAGAAATCTAATTTTACCTGACATGCCTTGCCATGGGTGAGTGTATTTGCATTCTTAAATGGCAGGTGATATGTGGTAGTGTACAGGTACCAGAGAGAAGAATGTTTTCGCAAAGTTTAGAAGAATACTTAGTTTCAGATTCTCTTCCCACTTCTCAGTACACTCCCATGTTGCTTTGTCCACCCTAATGACAAGCTGCTGTTCGTTATCAGAGACCTTGTGATAGAGGTTATGAGTTCTGCTTTGAATAGACCTCAGAAAGATACAATTTGTCATGATTGTGTATCTAGAAACAAGCAGGTGAACCGCAGCATTGCTTGGAAAAACTGTAGAGTTCAGAATTTGGGTCAGTCATAAAATCTGGCAGGGCAGGAGGAGGGAGCTGCAACCTAGATGGGATATCTTAAGACCAGTCTATGCAAATACAAGGTGATTAGGAACCTTATCTTCTCAGATCCCACCTTTTGTATTCGTGTGATCAAATTGGCTGTGCAAGGGCAACAAGGCGCAAGTACTGATGCAGTGTTAACAGGAGACCAAATTCGGGAGTTAATACTCCAGTTGCTGGAGTCTTCTATTACTGACAACAAAAGCTTTTAAAATACAATACAGCTTGTTTCTCTTTCCTTCATAAGTGACTGAGATCGAAAAGAAAGTCATAATAAAGGAATCAAAGTTGTTTCACTGTAAAAATGGAATCAGATAAACACATGTTGATTTCAAAATTTTTATAAAATGCATTTGCCTTCTTTTAATTAAATAAGTTAGTTCACATCTTGTGCTGTTAAAAAGAACATACGCTGAAAACTCTTATCCTCAGATATGAATTCATGGAGAAGATTTTTGACACTGCTTTCCTATAATACATACCTTCAATAGTCAGGATGTACAGATAGCTCCCTCTCAGTCTGCTCTGAGCTTGCCTTTCAGTGCCGGAATTTCCATTTCTCATTTCCTTCTTTTATCATCACATCCCAGAATGAATGGTGAGAAGCTGACTGCACAAAAAAGGTCAGGAATTTATTATTAATACTAAAAGCACTTTCTTTATGTTTGCAAGTTTAATAATGCAGAGGAATAGATCTTGAATATTGTTACATATGTAGCAGCTCAGAATTCCTGGGGTACTGGTTCATTAAGGAAAGGACAACATGGCTATTCTTCAGGTGATAGACAAATCCACTTACTTTGTTACAGTCTGTAATCTTATCTTTTCAGTAAACTACAGCACATCTTTATGGTTATAGAAACAGCAAGACACAATATTGAGTTGTGTCAGTCAGAGATGTGAGGAGGAACTGAGGCCCTACCATTCCATATATGCCTTTTCCTTTAAGATGTGTTGTAGATCGTTAGAATTGTATATAATTAGAATACACAAATAATAAACCATACAAGTGTGAATCTGTAATATTAGAAAACACTGCTTTGCTGGGCATAAGAGTCTAAAAAGATGACTTGTAAACAAATGTATTGCAAACTCAGAGCACACAAACTGGACTCCTTTCAGATAGAACTGAAGTGCAAGATTTGCTCCTGGACACTCCATGTCTTCCAACTACAGTTGGGCTTTTTGGTCCCAGGACTAGTCTAGAATGTGTCTGTAGTAAAACCACTGTAGATATCTGGTCTACAGGACCATTTGAACAGATCCACTCCTACCTCACATATTATTGCAGTCAAAGCTGCCTCCTATCCACACTGGCACTAGAGCTGCTCCTGCAGCAGGTGAATCCCCTTCTCACAGGATTCTCCCAGTCTATACAGTTTCTCACTAACTGTCTCCCTCAGGCTGTACCCCAAGAGTTTTTCCACTCTGATCATGTCCAGTTGCTCTCAGGATGAAGTGCTCCCCTTTCCCAGGCAAACAGGCAGCTGCTCTTCATCCAGTCACAGGACTATTCAGTATGCCTCTCCTAGAGACTGCATAGAAACTTATAATGTACACTGGTGTTCTTCAGAGACACTGGGCATTGCACCTGACAATGAGATAACTGAAACAATTCGGTGTCTGTACACCTTGTGGTTTCTGAGAAACCTAAAAACTTAAAGAAAGAAAATAGTTCTACTGCTGGTTAGACATGTGGTTTCCTGTCAGGTGAAAGGTGAACTCACAGACTTCAGGGTTTACTGCCCTGGAAGCACTGGTAGTGGATGAAGTTTATAAGCATGGTCAGCAGATACTGCAGTGTTGAGAGGGGAAGTCTGATTTTGCATGCACCTGTTTCCAGGCATGGCGAGAATGGGAATAATGAAACACTCTTGGCAAAAACATTATGGGATGAAGAGGCTGTTGGGATCTGTACAGCTGTCTTCCAAAATATGGTATTACTACTACTATAGCTTGGCAATACCCTGGAGCAGAGCAGTGGGAAGCAATGAGTAACACCTCTGCCTATAAAGAAAGGAACTGGAAAATAATCAGCCTGAAAGGTTGACTACAACCTTCCATAAAATAACATTATATCAGAGAAACTTATTGGGCAACCTGGGTATTTCACTATATCTGAGGAAATGAGTGAGCAGCTGAGAAGAGCACATCTGAAGAAACAGAGGAGCACATAGCTGGATCCTCTAACACAAGGGATCAAACTGTAGGGCTTAAGTCATATGCCTCTTCTGTGAAGTTCAGCTCTGATGCTGGTGTGAAGTGACTGATCAAAAGTGGAACTGGTATAGGGACTTCAATTTGGATCAATAGCAAGGAAATAAAGTCAGGAGACTCCACTGGGTCTTTTTGACTCACTTGCATCCTCATCCTCAATGACTCTCTGTGTTAGATGCTGTAATAACATTCTCATTATCTTGTTTACTGAAACAAATGGAATCATTGATGAAGATACACTTTTCCTTTCTAATTTAGTGTTTGAAATTTCAGAATTAAAATGCTTTAAAGCCAAAGGTAGAGGACAGGCAGTGGCATGGCTCTATAAAACACATGCTGACAATGGCAAAGTGCTGAACTGTTAAAACTGTCACAGATATCGAGGGTTTTTCACATTAAAGTGCTGTCACATGAAGGGTAATTTCCTGCTTTTCAAATTACTAGTCAGATACTGTCTCCTTTATCAGTGGATGTGTCAGTATGGAGAGGTTGAACAACTCTTTCTCTGTAAATGCTAACTATATGCAACTATGTTCAAAACTGATCCTGAAAACTACCTGATCTATAGACATTTCATGCTCCTCATTGTCTGGCTGCCAGTACCCCTGAAGAATATCAGTCAACATTATAAGAACCGTAGCAAGTTTTGCTGAAAATGGAACCAGGATAGAAAAACATACTGAGGTTTCTCATAACTATATAGTGTAAAATACGATAAATGCTTCCCTTTATATTTATACACAAGTATTTTGATAGAAGTTGGCAAGGCATGTTCTTAGCCAGGAGCATTGAGGGTAACTGAAAAATAGGCACAACTGGTATAGAGTACATTAGCAGGTACAGGTTTGTGAAAGTAGTTATTTTCACCTTCTGCCTTGTATCCATAATCACTAGTACATACATCTGAAGTCTGTAAGCTATGTATCTGTGCTTCTTCAAATAGAGGTTGTTTCCCCAGTTTAAAGGGTATTTTTACTTGCATCATGTAGACTCTGACTAGAATATGAAGTGGAACTTCATAACATTTCCTTGAGTCCTGTCACTCATTACAAGAGTGAAGAGATCAGTATCTGCCCCTCTGCTTCCCCTCATAAAGGTGTTAAAGACTGCAATGAGGTACCCTGTCAGTCTCCTCTAGGCTGAACCTGCGACTCTGTTTATTCTCTGAAATCTTTATTATTTTCATTAAGTGAAATAACGAAGACTCAAGAATCTCTCATAAGGAAGCATATTAAGGCATGTCACTGGAGACTATTGATGGCTATTTTTGTAGTATATCTGTTTAAATCCCCACATCACTTAATCCCTGCAAGTCTTTTCCTCATTGTTGATCTGCAGGTTTTGGATTACTTAACATTTATTTCATATAAATCATGCAAAAACATCTCAGAATAATATGCTGAAGGCCAAGCCAGAGCAACACTTTATAAGGCATTTCATAGCAGTTTCAACATGTGTCTCAGAAAACATCTGTGAGCACACGGAGTGCTTTCCGCTGATCATCATAGTACGTGAGTCAACCCTGCAATGCCTAGGGAGAGGAGTTACTTCTTAAAATGTGTGTGAAACTTAAATGGATTTGAGAGAAACTGTTCTCTAAAAATGGAATTATTTCTCTGTCACTGTGAAGATCATTTAACTACTATCTTTTAGGAAAAAAAAACCCACAGAAAATTCAAACTGATGTTTAAACATTAACAAAATGTCTTCAGATATTTTATTATGTTACCTGCCTAGGAAAATATTTCTTCTTATTTAAAAAGGAAGGAATGAAGAGATGCCTGAATTTGCCTAAAACTGAGGGTTTCATTTAAACAAACTGAAACCAAATAATGTTTAGTTCTGTAATAAAAACTTTAGGTTTAGGCAACCAAAACTGAAATGTTACTGACTTGAATTTTCTGCTTTTAATTGCAGGCAAACCATTGGTTAAACTTTTTAATTTACAAGTGGCTTTCCCCCTCCCCCACCCTGGTGCATTATATGTATGGCACTCAAATAGGTTAATTTTTTAAAAAGGCACAAATAACCTATGCCCTTAAGGTGCCTACAAATTAGACGCTTGATTCAGTCATTAGTGTGGGGTCAGCTGCACAATTCAGACCTCTGTGAGTACATCCTCAAAATATGTGAAGAATTTGGAACTGGAATTTAGGTTTGGGTCCCTTTCAAATTCACCATTTTTCAGAAAAGAGAGGAAGGAGTCATGTACTTCAGGCTGAAAAGAGTCCTTCAGAAGTTAACATTAGTCTTTTTCCAATTATTTCCTCAATTAATTTTAGACCAGACTGTTTCAAAGTCTTTTGAGTTTCTTTATGGTTTCTGGTAAAAGCACAATGTATCCGAAGTGTGATATCATCGGTGACATGCTGAGAATAATGCAGTGAGCACAGGGTTAAGAGAGGCTCCTTTCTGCTGTGTTAAGAACTGTTCCCAGTAGAAACCATGGGAATCTGATATGATTACCAGGGTGCTTTCTGCAGAACTGTGTAATTATTGTTAACAGATTTTGCAGTAAAGAATACATGTGGCAAGTCCCAGAAGAAGACAGACTAGGCAAAGGGCTGAAACTTTGACTAGTAATTGTTACCAGCTCCTTCCTACCATTGCCTCCCACACCAACCACTAAAAGCTAAACTTCTTTGTGGGATCTCAGGGCAGCAATTCCAAGAAATATTTTTTATTATTTTTTTTCAGAAACTACCTGATATATTTTTGTAAATTTTAACAACTACTATTTCAACCAGCCATGTGTTCAAGCTGTTGTTAATTCTTTCAGAACGATCTTCCTGTGAAAGTGGCTCATGAATGTTGCTGGTTAAAAAAATAGTAAGAATTAGACTATTTATAGCTCTAGTGACTAAGCATATAGACTGTAATAGTCATACAGGAGAGGAATCTCATGATATGAGACCATCTGGTAGTCTGTGAAGGAGGCCAAAGGCAGTTTTCAGTGCACATCTGTAGGCCATCAGGTCATGCATATTCCTTCCAGAAAGAAGAGCTGCTTTTACAATAATTGCATGCAGCTTCTTTTCAGAAATGAACATTTTGTTATTAGACTGTTATCCACATAGGATGTTTTGTCTATCTGACAGCCTGGGGTTTAAGGATGGGACTTCTTCGAAAAAAGGTTTAGAACTGAGTGAATTTGCGTATGCTCTTAAAATAGAACACAAAGCAATGTTAGAGGTTTATTCCTTGCATAATGTCTTTAAAGTCAATAGATGTTGCAGGTCTTGAATTGTGTCTGTTACAGATAACCTATAAGAGATTAATAGAGTCTAAAAAATTGATGATTTTGGTTTCATAACACCAAAGGAGGACATGGAATGTGAGTTTTTCATTCCTTTCCCTTTATCTGACTAGATTTTTATTGCTTTAGCCTTTTTGTTTTAGCTGGATCTGCTATATCTTATTTTGAAAGGCCAAGTGGAACAAATTAAGTAAGAAATAGTGTTTCTTCCAATTGTGAATGAAAACCTTTAAAAAAATTACAGTAGGAATGGTCATCAATTTTCTATCAAATAAATTTTCACTAGTAAACTGTGATTTGTTTGAATGAGTTATATTTCATTTATTTATTTTTTTAAAGGGCTTCTGTTATCATGCAGTACCTTGTTAGAGTGGCTTGGCTGCTTCCGTTCTAACTCATTCAGCCTGCTTCTATGGAGCCCTGGCTTTCAGGACTTCTCATCTGGGGAATATCTGTAACATAATCCATTTCAGGGTTGAAGATTGCTAAACTGCAAAGAATGGTCTTAATGGTTTTAGTTCCCAAGCATGAACTTCCTCCTCAGGTGTGCTTCTAAGGATGTCCTGGTCCCTGGGACTCAACTTCTCAGTTGGTCATGTCTTTCATAGGGGTGAAAGACCACAGGTAACCCTGCACTCTAGTTTGCTCTGTTGTAATAGCAGCATGCACTTCCCAGTATTTCTTCTGGGCATTTGGGTTTTCTTTGGTTCTTTTAGTTGTCCAATAGAAATGGCAGAAACATCCATCAAGTGGCAGTGCTTAGCCCTCTCAAAATTAGGAGGAAAAGAAGTTTTTTCCCACTTAATTTCTTTTTTCTTATTTTTGAATTCTAGGTAGCAAAATTCCTGCATTTTTGTATTGTGAAACAGATTAGAACAACAAGCTGAAATTTGTATTTTAACATGGGTATAATTCTGTGTCTTGAAGGGAGCGTTTGCTTTGAACTTCTTCCTTTGATAGGTTGAAAAGGGCCTTCACTTTATGTAATACGTTTTGCAGCTCTATTAGATAGACAGTGATCTTAGATGAAGTTAAAATCACCTGTATGTGTATTTCTGTAACATAGATCTTTTATACAAACCTGCATTTCTTTCCTTCTTATCACATGAAATGGTGGAGAAGAGTTTCTGACCAGCAGTCATCATCTAGCAGTTTGCAAGCAGTATGCTGAACAAAAGTGCACAACCCTTAACAAAAGTATGCCAAGGTTTCATACCAATGCTGTTTCTGGCCTGTGAGCACTATTCCAAGCAAAACAGTGTCAGAGAACCCAGTTCTATTATGTATTCATTGGAACAAGGAATAAGTTCTCATTGTAGCACTGAACTCTGCAGCCTATTCAAAACCTTTTACTAATAAATTAAAAGGCAATAGAATACTAAGAAATACCAGAAATTAACTTTTACCTGTAGCAAAGCAATTATATGTCTCTCTTGAAAGAGTTATGTACAAGTTTTTTCAGAGAGTTTATACTGACTGCATTACACACACATGCTAAAGTAGTAATTAATTGTGTCAGCCACTGAGTAGTAACCAAAATCCCCCAGGTGTAATAACACCATTCAGAAGCTCTCATCTACAGAGTAAAATCTAGAATACTATACATTGGCTTTGTATCTATATGAATCTATACAGATATTCCCTATACTGTAGTGGACTTTCTGTTTCCTGTTGCAAGTAAATCAGCTAATGGTTTCATGTTCATTGAAACTATCTCAAAAGTTTCCTTTGTTGCTAGATGGAACAGGAGATTCCAGCGAAAATCTTACCTAACCTAAAAACGGCTTATCTTAATTCTTGATGAAAGGCAGTTTAATTCTTCAGGATTTTCCTCATACCTCGTGTTTTGTCTATTCATGCCTGACTCAACGTTTAGCTGAACTGACATGGAGACTCCCGGGCAGTTTGCGCATTCTGCAAGAGCTCTGCTTTGCCCACAAACTGGTTGTTAGAGACCATCAAGGTGTATCACCTACCTGCAAATCAATTTCTCTAAACAGGAGGCTCTGAACCTCTCAGGGCCCAGAACGTGCAGCGAGGTGCTCTGAATTCTGGGCCCCGTGCTGTTTGCCTGTGTTGTATCAGGTGTGGCTAAATAAATATCGTCCCTTCCTGGACTCCTCTCGTGTTTCATTAGTCCAAGACATTGAGTAAACATTAGATTTGGATGCTTCACTTACTACCAAAGAACAAACTTCGATCATATTCCCGGAAGAACTCCAGTGTTTTGCTGGGCTGCCTTCCACATAGTCATTCAAATGGTGAAAAGCCCAAAGAACATATTGTTTCTTTTTGGGTGCTTTCTATTCCCTCTCCTGCCACTGTGTTGGGGATTATCATCCCCAGGAAACCTTAGAATAAAGGAAGCTGATCAACCATCTGCTGAACAGTGTGTACAAAACACAAGGTTCTCTGACCCTGGACAAAATCTGTCTTGATATTGGAGAATTTTGGACAGTCACAGAGGGTTTGTGGGAGCGGTCTGCTTCCCAAGTATTTCCCCAGAGCTTTGATACTACACTGCACTCCAAGGGGCTTTCTTTCCTCCCTCAGGTTGCTTTGGGCTACAGACATCTCCCTGCTGTCTCAGCACTGTTTTCGGCAGGATATTGGCTGATGATCAACAAGTGAGTGTCAGAAGGACAGTATTTTTCCATTAAATGTTCCAAGACTCTTTCAGGAGCCAGGCCCATGCAGCCATGCAGCCAAAACTTAGGTCTATATTACTAGGTACCACAGTTGCTTAGTAACATCTTACTTGTGAACATCTTACTTGTCTTCCTGTGCATAGGCTAGAAATGTATATCATCACAGAGGCAGCCCAAATATGTACATGGACATGACAAACAGCATTATCTGGTGGATCTTCCCTAGGTTCTGAATACAGACTGAGGTGCCACACAAATGGGCACCCTCTGTTCTTGTTACCTCCTGAACACAAGGCAAAATAAGAAAAGACCTCTCTGTTCATCCATGTGCCTCTTGAAACTAAGTCTTCATGTTATCTGACAACATGTAGAATAATGTAAGCCAAACTGTGCCAAAAAGGGTTCAACATTTGGGTTTAACCCTTACAAGATGCATTACTCTCCCCACTCTCAGCTCATAGCCCATTACCATTTTCAAGTAACTTTTCATCAGTTTGCCTTTTGTAGCTGAAATACAAACCATTAGTGGGACCAAATTCTATCTCAAAGATACATCAAGGTTGTTTCAGTTTGCTTTGCTCCGTGTCACCTTTGCAATATGCCCAAGTTTTCAGTCTCCATGTACATACAGAACTGTGAACTATTAAGCTACTGCTCAAGGCTGGTTTTCCGGGTTGTTTTCTGCCTGATTCACCAACACTAAGTTTTCTTACTTGGATCAGTGTTATCTGGATAGGCTGCATAGACATCTATCTATGGTGGCTTTACCACCCTGCACCTCATACTCACTGTGTAGCATTTCCCAGTGAGACAATAATCCATCTGGGTGGCTCTTGCCTCCCTTTGCAAGTTACTGAATCTCAAAAGTTTTTGCAGTGACTTCTGAGGTGACTTTACTCCATTTTAAGAGGACTTCCATATTTCCTGTAGCATCTCCCAGTGCCACAGTAGGGACTTCAGCCCTCATGGGTTCACATGCAGAAATTGCTTTACGTTCTCCCTTAAATTGCTGCTTTTCTAACTGCAATGTTAGGAAAGGCATTGCTATAATTGCTAAAAGCACTGCTTTTTGTGTATTTTCTGTTGGATTTGCTGCTTGTTATTAGTGGAGTTTAATAATTATTCATAGGATTTGTTATTAATTGTTGCAGTTGTTGCTCCAGAAGAATATACTATAGAGTTGGTTTTGCTGCTCCTTCCCCTTTTACCGCATCTTCTGGATCCACGTTTTCCCACAGTTGTCTGTGTTGTTCATGTTTTCCATCACATACAGGTAACCCAGCCCAAGCAATGTTTGTCACAGCTCCAACAGAAAACTTTTCTGCCCCTATTACTAATCAAATCGGAAAGAATGAAATGTTTTAGTCCACTGCATGAAAAAAGGAATAATCTTAAGCACCTATGCCCTCCAGCCAATCTGGGGTCTAATATGGAGGGAACAAGCCTCAGTGTCTGTCCCCGTACCCACCACCCCTTGCACTGCTCCTGCTACAGGTGACGGTGACTGTCCCTGAGGGCTGGGACCTTAGCCAGCACTTGTCAGTGTCTGTGTTGCTCCTGTCTCCATCAGGCCTCTCCACTTTATTGCATTTGGAGACATCCCCTATGCCCTGCTGAATTCTCACAGTAATGACACCCTGGTTACTTAACTTCTCATGTGCAAAGGAAATATTTTGAAATCTCAGCTGTTGATCCATTTAATAGAGAACATCACTGTATAAACTTCTGCTCATTAAAAACAGACCTCCCATGTATACAATAGAGGCAAATAAGCAATAAAAGGTATCTAGTAATAAAAAAAAAGATGATACCTTGCTTAAGTCACATGGCTAACTTCAGTCTACTATAACAGATCAAAAAATCAAAAAGGAGTTTCTTCTTTTCTAAAACAGAGTTGTCTTTGAGCACAGACTTTTAATTAAACAACTTTTGAGGATAAAAATGGATTTTCAGTCAGAACAAAACTTGTTTTACTTATGTAATTATCAATCTTATTAATATTTACAGATATACACACGATTTAATATATAAATATCCAAACTATTCTTTCAAACACAGAGAGGCCCTAGTAAGTTTGCATTTAGTTTAATTGGTTTCATTAATTCAGTCATTACTTGTGTCAGTGTGTCTCACATTAATTTTAAATGAGTGTAGGTAAGTACATGTTTAGAGCAGTACACCAAATACACAGATTCACACAGACCTATTGAACGCAGTTGGCGTTTCTTGTTTCCAACAGCTAGTTTTCATTTTTCCCAGGACATTGTACCTCCTCCTTGCAGAGTGGTTTGGCCATGGTTTCTAATTGTGTGAGTCAGATGTTCTTCCTTTTCCATAGCCTCCCACTTTTGTATCAATCTTTTCCAGATTCATGGAGCAGAGAAATGTAAAGCATTTGAGAATCAAGCAATGCGATGAAAGATCCTAAATTTAAAAAATAATAGTCTTTTAATCTCTGCAAACAAACTGGCTGGTCTGTGAACTGAAAATGTATAACTACCAAAAAACAAAAACCAGATATTTTTTGATACAAAGGGATTTTCTTACTGTAGAATATGAATTTTAATTTAAGAACTTCCCAGTCATCTTCTTGGCACAGATTTTAAGCCAAAGATGAGACATTTAATAATTTTTTCTATTCCAGTTAAAAAAAGAAAAAGTAAATCTAATTACTTCCTTGTATCAAATAGTCAGACTTATGAATAGTCAGACTTGGACACCAGTGAGGCCACCTGAATATGTTTCTTTTCCCACACTGGTGAAAGGAAAATCTTAATTACGAACAAATTATTACGGCAGAATGTGTTTCCCCTAATCTTGGCCATTAATATGTGCAGTAAGTGTCTGGTTAAAAGAAAGCTGAACAAAGCAATTTGATCCCTTCTTTTGCCAGCTCTTTAGGGCCAGCACTTCAGCCTGTTAGTTTCTTAGAAATCCAGCTTCACTGAGTTTTCCTAACTACTGTTGGTTTGACCATAATTGTGAGTAGGTAGATCCAGTCAATACCAGGAATGTGCTGATTTATTGCAGCTTTATTGCAAACAGAAAGCAGATAAGTAATGAGGAGACAGTGCACTAGTAGAAACTATTTTGAAAAATGAGGGGTTAGGCATCCAGTGATTTTTTTTTTCAATTTCTTAAAATATGCTATCCAAATACAGACTTGGAAATATGTAGGTGAACTGATAAACTCTACTGCTGAAAAAAATGGTCTGGCTTCTGACCTATTATGCTTGTGTCTGTTCTAATGAGGAAGTCATAAAGCTCTTCATTCAGAAACTGAAAAAGCAACAGCCAGCAGTGGAGAGCACAACACTGCCTCAGGGGACCAAGCCCCACCAACAGGCTAATGAGAGTCATCTGTCTCAAATTAAATAAATATGCTGGAAATGGATGAAGACAGATGTTTTTTAAAGTCAAAGATACGGATGAAATCTTTCCAAACTCGATGGAACTTTGCTCTCAATGTGTGATTCCTGTGTACCCAGAACTCTGCCAGAGACCTCCCACTCCAGCAGTCTGTTCCAAGACCCTACAGGAAGACAGAATTTCTGGTTCTTCCAGAGTATTTGGAAATAACAAATTTCAAAACAAAATCTATTGGAAATATTGCAATTTATACAGAAAGATCTCTTCTTTATTTATTTGCAAACAGGTATGAAACAACCTCTAACCCTCTTTTCTTATGCAGCCTACCTTTATTCTGCCAATGGATGCCAATGGAAATACGAGTCCCAAGGCCAGGTGAGCTGTGAGCCTGATGTGCTCTAGATACCTGCTCTAGATGTGCTCTAGATAGGCTTGGTAACATCCATTTCTGGTAAGGCACTTCTATCGAACCATTAAGTCGTGGAACAGAATAGCAACCTGGCTGGCATCTGATAATGCTGCAAAGTGTGACTGGCTGTGCAGTGGCAGACCTGGGCTGAGCAGGCACAGCTATGTCTGTGTCTCTTACCCACACTACCAATAGTCCTGCGTGACAGGGTAGAAGGCACACAAGTCCCTTTCCAGTGCTAGCATGCTCACCTCGAGCCCACGTGTGAGCACAGATTCGTGTTCAGAGAGTCTGGATACACAGTTTAATTATAAAGACACACATTTAAACCACTATATAAGCAGAGCTGTCAAAGTGTAGTCTGAACATGTGGATAAATGTTTATACTTAACAGATGCCACTTCAGGAGAAGTCAACATAATTCCCACCAACAAACACTATGCAAAAAGCCCATGAAAACAGATTCATGACTTCAAAGTCAACAAGACTAAGTTTTCTCAGAGCAAATCTCTGAGCTGAGAGTTCTCTAAATCTATGACATCTTCATTGGCAAAAATGTGCTGGATGATTCTGAATGTCACAATACTGCAGAAAGACAGACATCCTGTAAGCAGTCAGGCTCCAAAATGTCTAGCACGTAGATAGCCTGAAACACCACCTGAAAGAATGCTCAAAAATTAACAAAGAGAATGAACCCCATGCATTCCTTATGGTTTGCATCACCAGGCAAACAGGCACACATCTTACACTATCATTACTAAACTGCATAGCTTAAAAATTATTTAGTAGCTTAGAAAACGAGTCCATGAAAAATTACAATTTTAATTATAAGAGGCCATGACTGTGCAAAATATGTGTCCATATTTGTAGTGTTGTTGGCCAAACTGAGTGCATGGTAGTTGCATTTAGTATTCTCTATCTTATTGCTTGCATGTTCTGGGCACAATATTATTTGCTAAACACAAATATTCTTCCTGTGTTAAATTTAAAACTGCTTGTGTATGCAATCCAAGCCAGATTTTAATCAAGTTCCCAAAGCTGAAAATCTTGATCACAATATTATTGAAGTTGTACTATCTCATACCATATTTACATACGCTACAAAAAGGATCAAACAGCCTCCTAATCCAGAAACTTAAGACTTCTGTCCAGCATCAAAACCAAAGGCATTGAAATTCCTTGAGAAATACTGTGCTTATGTTATTTCTATCAAAAGTACAAGCAAATAGTCAGAAACGCTTTGGGGAGTATAATCACTTTTCACAAAGTAACCATCATGATTTTGAAACCTTGGTAGGTTCACAGAGTTTAAAGACACAGTTAAATACATACTCTTCATTTAAAACCAACCCCAAGTTTTAACTTTTTAGCTGTCTCTGCCTCTGAACCCAAACTAATTACTTTCAAGTAGCTCAGCACTGTAGTGGTTACTGATCATATTCCATAAAGTGTTTCTTTGCTGTGGTAATGTATAATAGGAAACAATGAGATGTAAGGGTATTTAGTATTCTTTCCCTACTACTAAACCACTATAAAGGAGAATGTGTTTATATTTGTTCTTATATTTTGAGGTATGTTGGAGAAAGCAAACCAAAGTACTGATACTAACAACAATATCTTTTTTTCATCTGAAAAACACCACAAAAGGAAAGTAGAGGTCTAGGTGGTACTGTCTTTCATTCTCAGAAAAGAATGGGGCCATGGGGAATTAAGTGCCTTGGTCAAAGCCACCTGTAAACTTTATCTGTCAGTTCTGCTGAACTGAGCTATGGTGCATCTATTTATATTTATAAACACATATATATTTATATTTGCTGTAAGGATAGGGCATATCTTTTCAATGTTAGCTCTGCTCAAATGTAGTTGTGAGAACCATGATTTTTTCTGAAAGTTTTGTAAAACAAACGTTCCATGGAGTGATAATAATATTTAATTGACTGTAGTGACACATCAAAGCAAGTGGTGCAAAGTAATGTGCATAATAAGCAAAACTCCTGGGTCAGTGGAGAAAGGCCTTTGGCAAAGGGATTGAAATCAACAAATATATGTTGATGCAGAGATTAGACAAAGTTTCTCTCATGTAAGAGACAAGGCCTAAAGGTTATATGACTTCAAAAGGTACTTTATTAAAATAGAAAAGTGTGTTCTCTTATTGTCACAGCTTTACTTGCTGTTTTATATTTTAATACTGTATATTTCACTGCATTTTCTGATAAATGATAGAAAATTAAGTTCATATTTTTATAAACTCACCTCCAATGTATTTAGATGTTATATACTAGATAGTATATTATCATAGTTTCCACATCTCAGTGTGTTTCTGGATACCTTTAGTCATGGATCTGTTTAACCAGCAAAAGAAACAAGACATGGGGGATCACCTGATTGTACAAATTCTTATTGTTACACTAAGATCTGTTTCTGAGGTAAACAAACTTTCATTTCTCCATTCTAGTGTCCTAAAATAACTGCTGTACTTGTGTCAATGTTCGTTCACAAACCTGTGTGAATAGATTTTTAAAACCACCAACTTTCACTTTATTTTTCTTTATCAACTTTTATAGGAATTTAGGGTTCACAATGAATGCAGAATTAAGATATGGTAAGCTTTTAGTGAAGTAGATAGAGAGCAGCTCCTCCCTTTTGATTTCATAGTTTTTTTCTCTATTAATTTTTCTATGACACAAAATTAACTATTTTGGTATTTATTTCTATCTTGTTACCAGTAGGCATTAAACTCTAAAATGTGTCTCTAATGCAGCTTGGTTGTATCATTTTTATACATAATATATTCTATTTATATTGTAGGACATGTGAGCTGTAACATTCAGAACTGCTGTATTTTGTCTCACAGTATGTATATGTATTAGCAGTAGGTATATGTATACGTGTGCTTGTCACATACATACACATATGCGTAAATATATATGCACCACACAGGGGGAAAAAAGCTCATTTTCAAATTATACCTCTTCTTTCTAAAGGCAGCTTACTGCTCATTGCTAAGGAATGTAACAGTCCTATTCATAGCAATTTCTGACACAGCATTTAGTGTAACCATACAGAGACATAACAAGCAAAAGAACTGGAAAATATTTGTATAGTTATTAAGCGCTAATAACGCTGATAAAGAGCATGACTGCCACAGACATTATGCAACATGGAGTAGTAAGTTCTGTTTCTAAAGGATGTGGTTTGAAAGAATAGCAAATAGTTTGCAAGAGTTAGAGTAGAATTTTTTTTAAGGGGTAGCATTACTCAGCAAGTTTTACATGTAAGAGTCAATTTGCTTCATTTCTTCCAGGTTTTCAGATGCCAAATTTTAGCTGGCCACAGGGAGTATATCATTCATGTTTTTTAAATTGGGAAAAGGACACATTTAGGAGAAAGAAAAGCGTAATAAAAATAACAACAATGACAACGCCACGAACTATTTAACTTCTGAAGTTTAAAATAATTTAGAAATGTGATTCATCCCATGTCAGAGGAGATACTAAAGGTAACTCTTCAGCTAAGTAGATGGAGGGAGGGGGGGAAGAAAAGGATGACAAACTGTTCAATCAACTTTGCCACAAAGAAAAATAATATCATCAGGCTGCAGTCTCCCACCTTGCACAGCGGTGCTCTGAAGAGAGTTTTTTGCCTCTCAGGCATGTTGCTGCCACTTGACACAAATCACTCTAGACAGCAACCCATTTTTTGCCAAGTGTTTCCAGGGCGGATCATGGGACAGAGCATGTTGCCACTTGCTCTATGTGATTTCTTTCTTTTTCCTTCCTCATTATGGTTGTCTGGGCACAGAACCAAGGTCTGGGCATTTCAACACTCCATAGCTCCTGTGCTGTTCCCTGTTCTCACAGCACCCTGGTCACCACACCTGTGCCTGCCCTGTCCCAGGTCGGCAGCATCTGCGGGGCCTGGCAGCCGTCCCCTGGGACCCAGGGGCTCAGCAGGCACCCATGCTACAGAAGCTCTGCTGGAGACTGTCTTCTCTGTAGCCATGCCAGGGACTCACTGTATTTCTGGCCCATCCTTAACCTGGTACATTGGTGGCCCTCTTCAGCCCCAAGCCTCACACCTCTGTGTCTGCCCTACATCTGAAGTGGTGCCATGAGCTGCACCTTCTCATAATGCTGAAGGTTCATTCTCATGTTCCTCCCTTGCCCCAGGTCTCGCTCCTTCGTGCCTGCCTTGCCAGTTGTCTTCTCACCACACCTGGTTCCAATCATCCTTCCAGCCTCTAAGCTTTACTCCACCATGTTTACTCTGCTTCCAAAAGAGCAGGAGGGCACAGCTCCTCAATGCTGCCCTGCCTGTCCTACCACCTCTCAGCCCAGGTCCCTGAAGCTCTTTGCTGCCCCCCTGGCACCACACCTCCTCCCAGTATTCCAGACTCTGTGCCTCCTGTCTCCCTTTCCACTTTGAGCTCAGTCCCACTGTCCTGTGTCATGACTGCTTGGTGGCACATATAAAATTGACTACAGACACTGCCCAAACCTCACTAATTTGTGGTTTATGCTCTTTGGATGAACACTGCGTTTCTGCTTTACTAGGTGTAGTAATCTATTTGTTCTGCCTTGTAGGCATGAAATGAAATATAGGACAAGACTTCAGGCATCAGATGGTTGCTGGGATGACAGGTCTCTGCACTGACCTGTTGTCCTCACTCTCTACCTTCTCTAGCTGACTTGACATGATTCAGTGCTTTCTATTATACTTTTTATGGCCTGACCTTCTCAGCCTTAAACTGAGTCCACTGAGTACTGTGGTTATCATTATTCATAAACTACAAAGAAATGCCTCTCTCTGAATTTCTTCTTGTCATTATAGCATTAAGTAAATTTTACATATTTATACCTGATTTTCTTTCCTTTTTTTTTCCTGTTTGATTATTAAGTGAAAGTGTGAAACGTGAACTCCTTTCTAGTTTCAGATCTGACATCATAATGAGAGAGTTCTCATATACTGTCTAAGCATTATTTTTTAATATCAGAAGAAAACAAACCACATTTTATTTCTGGTGATAGGGTCTCTGACATATACTAGAAAAACAAACACCTTCTCATCTTGCTTTGACATGTCCCTATGTTACTTTAAATTACTACTGAGGATTGTCAAATCAACTACTAGGGTTTGAAAGGCAGTTCCAGTGGTGTCTGGATACTTCTTAATAAATACCTACTGTTAGAATCTTAAAACTCAAATGCAAATCCAAATTTCCTTCAAACTCTGAGACTCATTTGGCAGAGAGGAATTTCAGTTAAGTTTCAGACTACACAGAGAGTGTAGTCTGAATAATATAGTTTTATTTTACAGAAATATAGATGGGCCAAAAATCTCAATTTTTCTTATTTCATTAGTGCATTGAGAACATTTTTGTATTAACAGAAGCATTTAATGAATGTTTAACTCCTAAAATACTTTGACCACAGACTTATTAAAACAATGTAGATCCATGTCAACTCACTTAGTAATGCAAAAAAGAGAATGGACGACACCATCATTAAAACGTATATTTTTATCACAAGTGAAATACTGACATCTTCATAGAGTTCTGAAAAAAAATAAGAACCAGAATGCCAAAATGCTGCACTTCATCATCATCAGAAAAAAGCCCCTCACATTGAAATATTAATGATTCTAAAACATTTAATATCTATTTCCTTACATTTCAAATTGGTTCAGAATGAAACAGTATTCCCTTCAGTGTCTTCAGGGAGATGGAGTTTGAGGAATTTCATGTCCCTGTTCTTTGCATAGTCTAGTAAAACATTTCTAGTAAAAAAGTTATTAAAATGTATCACACAAGAATGTCAAAGGGGCTCATCATTTACAAGTTTCACCAGTTGCATCCTGCAGAAAACAGCACTGGCTCAGGTGCCTGAGCTCAATTTGGCATTGCATATTCCACAGCATCTACAGTGAACTGAGTGCCAGCAGGACTGACTTATAAACATGTCTTGTTACTTTGGAAATACATTTTTGTCTTTACAGGATAAATACAATTTCTCAGAAGGCAGCATTACTTACATATGGTTCCTCAAGTCTCGCTTCCCACAGTGTGTTCAGATAGCAATGCCCTGCAAATGGAAAAGCAGATCATGGTTATGATCACCCTTAGTGTATGTCTGAAAAGAGGCTGCATCTTAAGTTCGTTATTTCATCTTCTCCACAGCACCACCTCCTCCATCTGAGACATTTATGTCTGTTTAAGCTAGTCAAGTCAACAACTCAGTATTGTCATGACTTCTTCAGGGCTCCATACATAACATGAGATAAACATTTTGTATTTACTGCTAATCATCATTCATCAAGTTGTTATTCTTGGCAGTTATGCCAAGTCCATCTTTCCAGAGGAATAAACACTTGCATTAAATTGAACAAGGCTGGACCCTGTACAGTATAAATGAAGGAGAGTTAATGGCATGGCTTGTTTCCACTTTTATGGTTTTACTTTGTTTTGTTTTAATTTTAAGCCATGACCAGGGAAGGCTGTTTGGAGTAGCTGTTTCCTAAAGAATACACTTTCAAGATGGTTGTTAAGTAAATATTTTGTAATGTGAAGATACTGCATAGCTCCTTCCTACGTTATTTCCAGATTTTCAGCTCCATTCACTTCAGGCATTTTTACACTGTTTCCTAAATCAGTCAGCAACTAATTGACAGAAGGATTAAGATGTTAACTGACAATTCTGGAAGTGGAATAGCACTGTAGCAGTAAATAGTAGAATGGGAAAGAAAAAGATTACTAGGCTAATTCTACGGACAATGAATAATCCACAGGATAATGACAGATCAACATTTTGACTATCAAACACATATCCAGCAAAAGTGCCGAAACCTTGATCAGAACACCTCAGTCAAAATTGGTCCAGACTCAACTGTTCATGTTTGGCATTCCCTTAAAGCCTTAGAGCAGAACAATTAGCACAGCAGATTCATTTTATACAGTTTATGAAATGTATGTTCAGTTAGAATATCCACGTTCACTAGATTTTGGACCAGATGCTATATTTTCAAAGCACTATGGCTTGGAGGAGCTGGAGCATGAGGAATCTTTCTGTTCTGTTCCAGAGAGGCAAAGTCAGGTCCTGGAATATATTCTGGGGCCCCTTCTCTGCCTCATAAGGACCTTTGCAGCAGGGAAAACATTTGTCTTAATGCTGTGCCCCATCATTGCATGGATGAACATACTATTTAGTCTAGATTGGTGTTTGCTGCCTTTTCTGGTAAGGTGGCTGCTTGACTGCGTTGAGGAAAAGCCATTATGTAAACCACCACTGTTTGGTATTTCGAGGGAAGATAAGTAAGTTTTAATTGTTTGGGTAAGCACAGTGTTATTATTTTACAGTACCACAGCTTAGCTGTTCTACACATACTAATGAAAAGTACAGAGGATATAGATATAATGTGACTTTGAGCCTGTAGGAGCCTGTAGGCAGTCTGTGTTTGCCAGGAAGCACTGACAGCTCTGCTGACTGCATGCACTGCTGTGCATACGTGCAGTGGACAGAGGAATAGTCTTCTATGTAGTCATTTTGCTTACTGCCTTCTGATGTCCTGCTGCCCTGCAGTGGTGCCTCTCAGTAATAGGCTGATTCCTGCCAGCCTAGAGTTCAACTGGAAGTATAGGCATACACACAAAAGGTTTATTTTTAATAGACTTTACTGAGTATATTTGTCCACTTCATCTCTTATTACAACAACAATTTTAATTCTTGTAAAAAATCCAGTCTGGCAGTTCCAGAGACATTTTCTGTCTGTCCAATAGGCTGTAATTACAGAGCTATCCCAATTTAGACCACCTGAACTGTGCAAGCCCCCTTTGATGGGGCTGTGAATCCGAGTAAGGCAGTTTCTATCATTCATTACTCCTTTATCTGCTTTTCCTTTGTTTTCTCTTTTTCAACTTTGGTGCAACATGCTAAAAAAAAACATGAAGTAAACCACAGGAGTACATTAGAGACAAAAAAAGAATGCGTTGCATATTCTATTTTCTGTCCTCGTTATATTGCGTCCTTTCAGAAGAATGAAATGAAGTAATGAGTCTGCCCATCTCTCATTGTGCCTGGCACACTCATTTCTATGAATCAAAGCATAGACAAAGAGTTTTGCATTGTCTGCTCATCTGTCCATTGTCTGCTCATAAATCCACCCCTCCTTACTGCCCTTGGGGCTGTTCACATTCATACTGAAAGTTCACAATTTCCTTGTCAGTTTAGAGAATTATACATGGTGAACGTGGCCACGTAGCCAAGTGATTACCAGCTGGTTCATTATGTTTGCTTTCAGGAATGCCCTGAAACTAAAAATATCTGGTCACCTGTATCCTCACAGTACTATTACTTTCAGGTTGAATGTGTGGTCCCAGCATACTGGTAAACAGGCCTATATATCCCTGGAAAAGATACTGGCAAGTTGGTAGCCTGAGTCCAAATAGATCAGGCATCAATGGTTAGGTTTAATATAGTTTTAACTGTCAGTTATTCAACTATACTTTTAAACTATTAATATAGTTGTATTTAACAGGCTCTGATATAATTTTGTCATCACTGTTTAAACATGGACAATTCAGGCAATTATATCCTCAGTGTTGCTAACTATATACAGTATACTGACAATTATATGCTAATTTGTGCTGCTACCAATATACCAGTTACATTTAAAAAAGCACGGGACAAGTAAGCTGAGATTATAAATTAATCAATTTTTTGCATCCATTTTGCATGCAAGAACACTTGAGCATTTCAGTTTACCAGTATGGAATTTCTATTATGAAACTGTCCATCTAGTATTTGTTTCACAAAAGTTTTCAGACTCTTATCATCAGTAAATAACAGCCACAGCTGAACAGACAAGTCGGGTTTAGACCCGGTCATCAACAAAGAGGAAAAAAAAAGTTTAAAAAATATGTATTTATTGAAAAATAGTACATTAAAAAAAATCAGTCGCTACCATTTCATGAACAGAATACAAGGCTGAATCAGTCACAAAAATCATTACTCAATCAGTTTTGTTACAGGAGGAAAATGTATACACAGTAACTACTGTAACAGAGGGTATCTCCCCAGCTGTTATTATGTGGTCTGTACCCTGAGAACATCAAAGGTTGAATGGCACTGGTAATGAACAGTATGGCCAACTCAAAGTCCCTCAGTTAACATGCACAAACCATAGAAAATGGGGGCAGTCTGAGAAAGGTGTTTCCATCCCTGGAGAGGTTCAGGCATGAGGTGTGACAGCTAGAGAATTAATTTGTTGAGCCATTGGGAAAGACAGCAAATATTAGCAAACAGTGCGTGTTCTTCCCCACGTTTCCTTCCCCTTACCACGATGAGCAATGACAGATGAGAATTATATTAAATACCTGCTTTCAGTTTTGTCCCCAAACCTTACTGTTCTATTGTTTAATATTTTATAATCTTTCTGAATTGTCTTAATAGACAATGTCTTCCTTTCTTAATGGACAGACAGGATTTAATCCATTTCTATATTTTGCCATTGAAATAATGACTGGGAGTGAGACTCATGAGATTTCTGAATTCATTGTCTATAATATTCATTCTTACTTATAAGTAAGAACAAAGAAAAAAACCCAAGAGACTGTGTGAGAAACTTTGCTGTCCACACTACTAATGTCTGTTTTCTCCCTGACGACCTAATCACTTAATATCACTATCCTGAGGCACATCTCTCCCCTCTCTCTTTCTCCTTAGTTCTTCTGTTGCAGAAACTTGTGACCTTTGAACTTTTTTGCTTGTGACCTTTGAACTTTTGAGACATCAGTGTTTTTGTTTTTCCTGTCCCACCAAATTTTCAGTTTATACCTAGCACTCATTGCCTCATAATATATATGAATGGAATCTAAAGAAGAATGGACAACTGAGACTGGACACAGAGAAAAACAAGGAGATTGCAAAAGGTAAATAGGATATTAAGAAGCGACTTAAGAGGAAAGCAAATGGAAAGGAGATGCCATTTTCAATGTTTTTGGGAAAGATAATCTATCATGACTCCCTAGTCATGGAATGCCAAATACTGTGATAAATAAGTTGCTAGTATGCTAAAGCCTCAATTAAATAGTTTATCTCATGACACCAATGTATAGTCAAGTGTCAAACCCTGCAGTAAAACATTTTGAAAGAACAGCATTTGTGGTTCTTCGTAGAGAGAGGATAGATATAAATGTATATAATTCCTTTAAAGTGTTATGCATTAATGCTGGTTATCAGTTGTTACCAGAGCAATTGAGCTCGGACTCAGAAGCTCCGAGTCCTTGCACCGAAGGAAAGCAGGACCCAGAGGCAGCTGCCCCGGCCACCACCCGCCCGCCCACTCGCAGGACCCCCACACCTCCACACCACCCCCCAACTTCAGCTGCTCTCACCGCGGCGTCTTCCCGCGTCGGCGCTGCCGTCCCTCCGGCGCGACGCCTCTTCCGTTCTCTTCTCCGCCGGCTTCTGCCAGGGCGGGAGGAGGCGGGTGGGCCCGAGAAACACCAGCTCCTCCGTAC
>NW_016690428.1:0-1112 GCF_001604755.1 Lepidothrix coronata
GCAGTGTCTCCCTGGGCTCCTGCTGCCACTCCCAGAGCCTGGAGCCACCTCTGCCCTGTAGTGCTCCCACCCTGCCCACTCCTACACTTCAGATGAACATTGGGGTTTTCTACTCACTGGAATTGCCCAGTCCAGCCCCTCCCCAGTCAATCCATCTCCCTGTCCCGCCCCAGCCCAGCAGAGCAGCACAGTCGTTTCTGGTCGTGCAGCAAGAAAGGGAGGAAATAGAGGACAGGGAGAGTGACTGCATGTCTGGACTGCTCAGGAGATCATCAGCTCAGGCGGCAGCTCCTGCAACCACAGGGCCAGACCCTCTTCCCAGTGGCCCAGGCAGCTGCTGCCATGTGGGCACAAGCTCTGCTGCCCAGAAGGGTCCTGTAGTGCAGGGCTTTGCAGATGGCCACGTAGCGGTCGTAGGACATGATGGTGAGAAGGGCAACCTCTGTTGAGATCAAGAAGAAAAGCAACAAACACCTGTGCAGCTCATCCTGAGTAGGAGATGCTCCTGGTGTTTCAGAGGGAATTGGCCATGGCTTTGGAGACAGTGGTGCAGATGCAGCCCAGGTGCATGAGGGAGAGGTGGAGCAGGAAGAAGTCCCTGCGGGTGTGCAGGTGGTGGTGGCAGGCTACGACGCTGAGGATGAGGCCGTTGGCCAGGAGGGCAGCCAGGGAGATGCCCAGGAAGAAGCAGAAGTGCAAGAGCTGCAACCAGGAGGAGGAAGTGGCGGGTGGAGCTGCTGTTCGACATGAGTGTCCTCCAGGCATCAGGAAGTGTCCAAGGAGGAAAAGGCAAGTGAAAACTTTGGGACAGGTTTCCTAGATCAAACCCATGAATTCCTCTGAGCATCTACCCTCATCGAAAGTATCTGCAGTCACACATATGTAGATTCTGGACTGTAGAAGACAGGCTTAGCATGACTTTAAGATGATTTCTTCTGAATTTTTTGATTTATTTTTCTACTACCGGGTCTGACAGCTGTGTCACGGTGACACGGGGGCATTGTTGGAACCAAATGAACCCTGAGACATTTTGGAATCCCACGTGTCTTGGGTCTGTCTGAGCTGGAGTTCATTTTCTCACTGCAGCCGTCACAGTGCTGTGCTTTGCATTG
>NW_016690428.1:6328-8102 GCF_001604755.1 Lepidothrix coronata
CTTCCTCCGGGCATCAGGAAGTTTCCAAGGAGGAAAAGGCAGTGAAAACTTTGGGACAGGTTTCCTAGATCAAACCCATGAATTCCTCTGAGCATCTACCCTCATCCCAACTATCTGCAGTCACACATATGTAGATTCTGGACTGTAGAAGACAGGCTTAGCATGACTTTAAGATGATTTCTTCTGAATTTTTTGATTTATTTTTCTACTGCCGGGTCTGAGAGCTGTGTCACGGTGACAGGGGGGACATTGTGGAACCAACTGAACCCTGAGACATTTCAGAATCCCACGTGTCTTGGGTCTGTCTGAGCTGGAGTTCATTTTCTCACTGCAGCCGTCACAGTGCTGTGCTTTGCATTGGGAGCTACAAAGGGGTTAATCACACCATTGCTTTGGCAACTGCTGAGCAGGGCTGGCACGGCATCCGCATTGTCAGCTTCCTCCCTTGAATCAGGGGCAAGATCATGGGAGGGGATACAGACAGGCCAAATGGACCAAAGGTATATTGCAGAATATATGGTGTCAGCTCAGCTACAAGAGCTCAGGAAAGGAACAGGAAAGGCGGAATCCATTTTTTTACAATACTTGCCTTCTGAGCGGCCTCTCTGTGTGGTGAAGCCCTGCTTCCAGTGAAGTGGCCAGGCATGGCCATCTCTTTATTTTCCTCTTCACTTATGCATTAAACAACCTGGGATATCTTTGGAACTTCATGGAATCAAAGGTATAAAACAAAAGAATTAAACCCAATGACCAGAAACCATTGGATCGAACATTTCTTTAATATGCCAGCTGGGGATTCATGGGGGTACTCTGCCATGCATGAATCAAAGAATCAGTATAAATTTCGGAGTATAAATACAGTGATACTTGAAAGACCCACCCCCCATTCACAAGCAGTCCATACTTATGATTTTGGGGTCAAATAGCATCTGGGATTTTATTCATGGAGCAAGACTGCCATCGAGCGTCCATTTCTTCTGGGAGGGGCAGTCATTTTCACAGAGTGATGTTCTTGCTTAGCAGGCCTCGTAGCATCTCTGATTGATCTATCCGACCTCTAACTCCTAAACTAAATGTTCTAGGACCAGCTAAGACATTTGTTGAAGATGGGCATACGAGACACTCTCTATTAGTTTTCATGTATCATCTACATTTTCTCTCCTAAAACTAATTGCAATCTTAAAAGAAAAGACCGCTACCATGCCAAGTAAGCAAATCCCTTTGTTGATTAGGATTTTTATCTAAGAAAAAACTTCTGATTTATTAAGTCGTTTAGAAAGGAGATCCTCTCTCATTTAAGTGCCATTGTGACAATATGGGGCTTCATGTAACACATGAAACACAACACTGCAGATTCCCATGGAATCAAGGTGCTATTGTGACACTCTAGGGTCTCATGGAAGAGGGAGGCCCTGCAGAGAGACCTCAAATCAGAGGTTTGGGCAATCATCAACCAGAGGAAGTTCAACAAGGGGAAGTGCCGGATTCTGTCCCTGGGATGGGGCAACCCCAGATGTATGGACAGACTGGGAATGACATGCTGCATAGCAGTGCTGGAAAATGACCTCTGGGGTCCTGGTAGATGGCTAGTTGGCCAAGAGTCAGTAGGGCCCTGGCGGGGGCTCGCTACTCAGTCACACAGGGGCTTTCAGACACACGAGTCCTTCGCTTGCACACAAAGAGACATTTCATGACAGCAGGGGCAGTATCTCCTGGGGGTCCTGCTGCCACACCCGGAACCTGGATGCACCTCAGCCCTTGTGGGATGCCACCT
>NW_016690428.1:8926-11857 GCF_001604755.1 Lepidothrix coronata
TGCTGCTGGCTCTCTCTCTCTCTCTCTCTCTCTCTCTCCCTTTCCAGGAGTCCTTTCTGTGATGCTGCATGTCTCTGTTGCTCCGTCTTCTCTCTTCTGGCTCTCTGCCACCGTTTCTCTGGTCAGTGCCGGCTGCTGCTCTGCGCCCATGGAGAAAAACATCTCCCGGCATAACTACAGACGCTTAGTCCAGTCTAACACTGTTCCAAGTCTCTGTAGCCCCCAACTGGGGCTGGGGGGGCCCCGGAGGCCCCGAGGGGCTCCGAGCCCCTTCCTTGTGGCTCTACAACATGGCCACCTCTCCAACCACAACTAAACTACAACTCACCTCTTCCAGTGCTTGTGATATGTTTACATTTTTGCAGGAGCACCCATTGGACAGAACTTCAAAACTTCCAGGGGTTACCACCCCTTGGGGTCTACCACTTTCCAGCCTCTGGGGGAAAAACCAAGGTCCAAACCACCACACACCGAGACACTCTTTGTCCCACATAACTTCAAGGCCCCCCCAGGAGACTGATGGCAATTGTACTTGTTCAGGGTCATCTCCCCACACCAACACCAGGTATGTGCTCAAGACTTGTCTGTGCAATGCAAACAGAGACATCATGTTTAGTCCTTCCGTGTCTCTCCAAGGAAGGCTAAAGAACCTCTGTGGGCTGGGTGAGAAGCCAGTGCTGGAAGTAGTGGTTCTATTGTGAGTGTCAACCAAGAGCGGTTGGCAGGGACCATGCCCTGTGGAGTTTAACTGAGTTTTCCAGTGCACATGGCAATAGATCACAACCTGCCCCGCTTGTCCTTCACTTCCTCCTATGGAGGTGACAGAGATGGGAAACAGAATGAAGTTTTTGGCTGTACCTCTGAGTGCCCCCCAACCTGCTGCAGATGTGCTGGTTCCAGCACATCCAGTTGGGTGTGACAGGCTGTTCCCTGGTCCTCTGAGCAAGAGGAGCAGGAGGAGGGACACAGCAGAGCTCACTTACGGAGACTGCATCTGCATGAAATCCAAAGAATTTGGGAGATGCCACGCCACGTCCGAGCTTTCTCTGGGGAAGGTGCTTCTCCCATGCACTGCCTCACCATAGCACTGGTGCCACAACCCCCGACAAAAACTCAAGTGGTCTTTGTCTCCAGCAGAAGTTCTCCTGCTGCCAGCAGGGATGCTCCCTGGGACAGGCCAGGAGAGGCTGAGCCCGGGGCGCTGAGCCAGGAGGGATGATCTGCCTCTCGTGCCCCAGACCATTCTCACAAGCGCGTGCCCTGGAGGACAATTCAGGAGTCTCCACGTGCCAACAGAGGAGGGATGTGAGGGAAGAGACGATGAACTGTTGGGGCCGGGGCAGCGGCTGGGGTGGCTGTGCGGGTTCCTCGAATTTGCCGTCCTGCCTGGCATGTTCTTCACAGAGATCTACCCCTGAACTATCCTCCCATCCATCCCTCCCTCTGCTCCATAAAGCATTCCCTCGGAACACTCATCCCATCGGAGGGGAGTTGAAAAAAGTATAAAAGTTACTGTTTGTCTCTATTGAGCTTGCGGGCCGTGGATGGAGCTAGGGTCTCCTCCGGTCACCCAGTGCGCTGATTTGCTTATTTGCACTTTATATAAATCTTATAATAAAAATTGCTGCTATATTTTGATTTGGTTTATTTACCTATAACACTTCCAAAATTATATACGGACGAAGATTCCTCCCCCACCAAAGGTGCCAGCACAGAAAGCTCTGGCTGATCATGGAGTGCCTACCCTGGCACACCAATTGCACCACAAACCCAAGGCTTCCAGTTTTTTTTCCTGGGGAAAATGCTATTGATTCCTGTTTTTAGCCCCGCCTCCTAATTGCCTGCCCGATTCCCGAGTAGTGCAGCACTCTTGGCACTACGTGCACAGCAAGAGCTTTCTGGGCGGGCCCCTTTGGTCTGGGAGGAATCTTGGTCCGTATTCACTTTTTGCCTCCAATGGCCGATTTAGGAACAGGGCTCCTGCCCACAAATGACTGCCCTTCCAGCCAGGAAAAAAACCCTGACCCTCTTTCTCTCATTTTCTGTTGGTGCAACACTCTCGGCACTACGTGCACAGCAAGAGCTTTCTGGGCGGGCCCCTTTGGTCTGGGCCGCATCTTTGTCCGTATTCACTTTTGGGCCTCCAACGGCCGATTTAGGAACGGGGCTCCTGCCCACAAACGATTGCCCTTCCAGCCAGGAAAAAAGCCCTGACTCTCCTTCTCTCACCTTCTGTTGGTCCAGCACTCTCGGCACTACGTGCACAGCAAGAGCTTTCTGTGCGGGCACCTTTGGTTTGGGAGGAATCTTCATCCATATTCACTTTTGGGCCTCTGATGGCCCATTTAGGAACGGGGCTCCTGCCCATGAACGATTGCCCTTCCAGCCAGGAAAAAAGCCCTGACCCTCCGTCTCTCCCCTGCCCTTGGTGCAGCACTCTCGGCACTACATGCACAGCAAGATCTTTCTTGGTGGACACCTTTGAGGATAAATCAGATTTTGTCTGCAGCTCATAAAGGCAGTGTTTACAAAGAGGCTGGCATGAAAAACACTCAGATTTCTACAATCTCTTACAGATACATTGGCTGATAAGTCAGCAGCTTCTAAACATTAACACGAAAACTGAAGTGAAACTGTCTGATTGCATGAAGTAAGTGAACCATTTTTGGTGTCCAAGACCGGGAGACAGATGTGGCAACCACAGAGGAAAACATAGCACTTGCCCCAGTGGCAGAACTGACATGGCATTGCTGAACCACTGGGATACAGTCATTTTTAGATGGAATTTATGGAGCAACTAACATACAGCCCTTGTCCTAGCGCTCTTGGGCTTTCAGGCACACAGGTTCTTGGCTGCACTGTGGTTACCGTGGCTGCCCTGTAGCTGTTCCCTGTCAGCTTGTTGTCACTTTGCACTGAAAAAGCCACTCT
>NW_016690428.1:12276-14663 GCF_001604755.1 Lepidothrix coronata
AGGTGTGCCAGGGGTCCCCACACTCATGGAAGAGGCATGGTAAGAGGCACTGGTGTGAGACTGCAGCAAGGGATGAAGAACCCCCTGAATGGAACATGTAGCTGCAAAACAGTGATGCATAACAGCCTCCTGTGAAAGCAGGAGGAAGTCAGGCCTCCTGTGCTCAGCTGAGGACTGACCCTGTGTTTGCAAGCTGGAGCCATGGCTAGAGGTGAGACAGCACACCCTAGAGCACTGAGCAGAGCACACTGCCACACACCGGTGTGGGGAAAATTTCAAAGCCATTACCTGCTTCCTGTGAGGCCGTTAGCTGGGTTTGTTTAGTGTGGAAAGTATTACAGAAATGTGGTTGATAGAAAGAGGACATGAGAAAGATGCTATAGCTCTGGTCCCACGGTAAGGGAAAACTATTAGAAGGTCACTGTATCTGTGTACGTGACAGAAGAATAGAATAAAGCGGATGGGAAAGCAGAACAAATAGCAAATAAGTAACCATAAGAATGTGAAAGAAACAGCATTTGCGCAAATATAACTTAGGTAATCAGAAGCCAATGATGAGCTAGAGCTTGTAATATGTATGAGGCTAATTATTAACCTTTATAAGCACAAAGCCTGCAACAATAAAGTTGGATAAGTCATGATTCTGCTCAGAGTTGTGTGTTCTTATCCCATCATCTACAACAGTTTAGTCCAGAGAAATCTTGCAGGGTAAATGCAGAGAAGGCGATCTGTGGGTGCCACAGGTGTTGGTGCAGGACACCTTGTCCCGGAGCCCGCTGTGACAGTTCGGCAGCGTTGAAATTCATCAATGAACTCTACTGCACTAAAAGTTCTTCCTTGTCAACTTTCAGGTTAACGGAGTCTGGTGATCTCTGTTGTTCCACTTCTCAGAAGGTCAATGCTTCAGTGTCAGTTTTTCCACACAAAGGGCCCTTCCCCTCATCCCCTCACAAAAACCAGCAATATGACCCAGGTCATATTTTATAGAAATTTGATTGAATTTTGGTGTCTCACCATGACTGGGAAAAGGCAATGCCTTGCAGAGCTCGGATTACCATGTCAGCAAATAGCCAGGAAAAATTACCTGTTAATTTGGTGTAGGCAATGGCCAGGATTACAAAACCTGGAAAGAACAGCTTTAGAAATGGGTCCATTACAGCGACAGCTTCCTGGGATCGAGTGAAGAAGAAAAACAACTACTTGCATTTTCTATTGCATGAGTTCTCCCTGAGTTGTGTAATTTCTCTGACCCACGCAGCCCCATTAGGAACCATATTGTCTCCCCTTCCCGATTGCGGACTCCGTCCCTACATAAGCAGGATAGGCTGTCTCACCCGCCTCTGTCCAGTCCCTGGTTCTGTTACTGGAACGCGATCCTCCTGTATCCCCTATTGGTCAGTAGAGCCCTCGAGCCACTCCCTTCCCCCGGACCTTTACCCAATCACGTCCCTTCTTCTTGCTCTCCCCCTGAGCCAATATAAACTGCGGGAGTTTCGAAATAAAGGTCTTTTTGCCTTGGGACACAGAGAGGAAATTTAGTCGCTCTCTCCTCCTGCCGAAGGGGGACCACGCAACTGAGTTCTTCTCCGGAAAACCTCCAGCTGAGAGTCCACAATCAAGATCTGTTAATTGGTGCCCAACAGCAAGAACCACACAAAATTTTCTACCATGTAGAGGATTTTCAGGGATCTCCAGGCTCACATGACGAAGCAACTGTGGCTTCTCACTCAAACAGAATCCTGCAAATCAGCATGAGATTACGACCTATCGATTAGGTAGGCCTGCAGTTGCATAGTTTCTGGAACTCTATTTTTTCACATTCATGGAGGCTCTATCTTCAAAGCGGGAGCGCGACACTTACAAAAGCTTAAAAGGTCTTATTTATTTGTAGGGACACCTGTTAGACAAGGACTCTTTAAAAGCACTCATTAAATGGATTTCAAAACACAACTGCGCACTACCCAGCCCCATATCATACCAGGAATGGGACATATTAGGACGTGAATTATGGAGTGCTATACAGACAAATGACTCTTTAGCATCCCGGGCAGCAATCACCTGGTGGTTAATATTAAGCATGTTAAAAAAAAATGAGATTTTACAATCTGTGATTTGGGAGGAGGGAGCGGTGCAGCTTCCAGATCGTGGCGCAACTGTGGCCGTGGGAACGGATTCCGGATGGGAAAATGTTTCCTTTGTATCTCCATGCTGCACACATCATGAGATGCCTGGCTCACCCCCCTGGACTCTAAAGAGTGACAACCGCATGGCCGTGTTGCGACCCGCAGCCACCTCCCCACCGCCCCCCTATCCCAGGATGGCCTTATGGCCACGCCTCCCCCCATGATCCCCCTCCACCGCCTCCCCTGACCAAAATGGTGGCAACC
>NW_016690428.1:15061-18175 GCF_001604755.1 Lepidothrix coronata
CTGCGTAGACGTTTACTCCAAATGACATAAAAGAATTAGTAAGCGCTTTTTTCACTAACATGCAGGCAACACTTCTCTTAGACGAATGGCAAGCTTGCATTTGGCAGCATGCCCAGCGAGCCTTTGCAACCACAGGGACTCCAGTTCTGGATTCCTTTAATAGTCTCTATGGAATGGGACACTATATTTCCAATGAGGCCCAAACTAAGATTCCTATGAATGAATTAGACACTTCAAAAAATCTAGCCTTCCAAGCTATTCAAGCCATCACTGAGGCAGCCGAACCTACACCTTCATATACACAAGTACAACAAAAACCAACAGAACCATTCATAGACTTTGCAGAGAGGCTAAAGACAGCTATTGCAAAACAAGTCAAACACCCAGAAGCTCAAGATGCACTATTTTTAAGACTGGCTATAGAGCAATTTAATGATGATTGCCAACAAATACTAAGGACTCTTAAAGATCCCACTCCAATGGACATGGTTAAAGCACGTCATAATGCGGGATCTGGAAATTATAACAAATCTCTCCTGGCTGAAGTCTTGGTGGTGCAGAAAGAGGCTATGTGCCACCATTGCAAACAACCTGGACATTTTAAAAAAGATTGCCCTCAGCTAAAAGCAAGACTGCTAGCTTGTGTCCCTGCACTGGGTGAGTGACTGTAGGTAGCTCTTCAACAGAGATGGCAGACCACTCTTACCTAGGGCTGCACCAAAGCTGGCTGCGATGCCAGGAAATGGACTGCCTAGCGCCAGGGGCAGTGCTATGACACAAAATGCCCCACAAGCCAACCACACTCAGCTGCTCCCCTCGATCCCGGACTGACAACCAGAGCAGGTATCCCTAGGGTGGAGCTGGCATCTCCCCACCAACTCACCATAAACAACGACAGCTACCAGACAGTCCTCTTGAGGCCAACAATGGAATTACCATTACCTGCTGGACAATATATTCTAGCAGGAACTGCTTCATCCAGTGCTATTGCCACGACAGCACAATCAGGAGAAAAGGCTCGACACATCAAAAAACACTTCATGTCTGCCGTATCAATCCTTGGCATCCCCAAAACTGTGAAAACAGACAATGACCCAGCCTACACCTCTCAATCATTAAAAGAATTTTTTAATATGTGGGGAATTACACATGTCGCAGGGATCCCCCCTCCCCAACTGCTCAAGCTATAGTAGAACGTGCCCACCAAACACTAAAAAACATGTTAACCAAACAACAAAACACAACTATTGGACTCATACCCCAAGAGAAATTAAACAAGGCCTTGTACGTCATCAACTTCCTAAATAGGTTAGAACAAGACTCCTCACCCATAGAAAGACACTTCAATTCACACTGGAATCAAGTCCATACTGATGCCAGGGTTATTTATAAAGATGTGATAACAGGTGAATGAGTTGGCCCTGTTCCCCTTATCACCTGGGGAAGGGGGCATGCTTGTGTTTCCACAGGTTCCGGTCCCAAGTGGGTTCCATCTCGTCTGGTGAAATTACACAACAGCAACAAAGTACCATCATGATCTCCATCATCCTCCCCATCCTAAGCCATCCTGTCATCTCATCGAATCAGCCTTCTCCTACAAATCCTCCCCTTCCAGATTGGGTTGCTACAAACCCTGGAAACGTGGACTTATTAACTAAGTCTTTAAATGTTGATTCCTTGTGCCTTTCCATCTCAGACCCCTCAAACCCATTAAAAACATGTTTGGTCACAGTTCCCTGGTACCCTCAAAAATGGACAGGATTTCGAAATCAATATTTCCCTCTGTGCAATGATCCAGAGAAAAATATAAACCAAATTGTGTCCTGCTTCCCACAACCCCCAAGGGCTGAGACAAATACACAATATTTAGATGATTATCCTGAAGAATTACAAATTTTAGATACTCTCCCCTCAGCCCACTGTTTCTATTTCAATATAAAAACAGAGGGAAAAGGTAAAAATCAGTTTAATGTAACATCCAATAGAGTATATTCTAACTTTGAATTCTGAGGCAAAGAAAAAATTGAAAACCCCCCCCATTACCCTCTGCCCTCCCCAAGGGGATGTCCTTTTTCTGTGGACTTTGGGTATGGAAATCAATTCCTAAAGGAGCGGTTGGGGGACCTTGCACGTTAGTCCAATTATCACTCTATAATCCCTCAAAGATAATCCATTCCTTGACCATTAGCCCCCCTAAAACAATCACAAAACCTAACATCACCATCTACTCTGAGAAACTGGACTCACATGCAGTCCAGCAATTTAAAAGAAGCAGAAAACCATTCACAAACACAGGCCCTCAACAAGCCCCTCACCTCCTGGCTCAGCAACATCCCCTTTTTAAATCTAAAGATTTGCAACAATTCACTGAAAGTTGCGAATCCGACTGTAGGAGGCGTGTCCAAGGCACGAGGGATGTGCCGGAGTAGAGAAGCCCAAAGGAGCACTGCAAATTCTAAGTGGCTGTTTCTGCCCCACATACCACCTAAACCTGTGTAGACTGCTAATGAGATGTTTGCAAAGCTTGTCATTAAAGGCAGAGGACGACTGCAGGAACTGGATGGAAGGGATCCTACCATCATCTACATCCCAGCTAAGAAGCACAATTTAGATTGGATGCTGGCTGAGGATGCAGGATTCCAAGCTGCCTTGGCAAGTTTTGACAGTGACATTTCAATCCATCTCCCTAAACAGAGATTGTGGGCAGAAATCGGTAATTTACCTTTAAGAGCCACTACCAGATGCAAAAATGAACCAGTAAAAGGCCTCAGGGCCTTCACAGATGCATCTGGAAAAAACATGAAAGACTGCAATGACTTGAGTAAATCCTGCCACAGAACAGTGGGAACGAGAAGTACAGACCATGAACCAAACTTCTGTACAGGTTCTGGAACTGGCTGCCATTCATATTGCCTTGGGGAAATTTTCTGAACAACTTTTTAATGTTGCAGCTAATTCCTGTTATACTATAAGGTTAATCCCCCGTTTTGAGAGTTAGTTTCTTCAAGATATTGTTAACCCTCACATGTTGTTTGAAATGCGTTCTGCTTGGTTTCTTGTGATTCATAGAAGGTTTGATTTCTATATAATACACACAAAATCACATGCTAACAT
>NW_016690428.1:18325-26549 GCF_001604755.1 Lepidothrix coronata
TATCCCAAAGCAGATTAACCCTAATAATAAATCAGCTCCACTTCCTATCAAATAGGAAAATTCTCACGTCACAGGCATTTCCACACTAGCCCATAAGACAGGCAGTTATTGAAAGAGCACATCACACACTGAAACACATGTTCAATGAACAACAAAAAAGGGGGAGAATCTGTATAGCCTGCAAGAACATCTGTAAAAAGCTATGTATGTTATCAATTTTTTAAATTGTGACAGCACTGAAAAGAGTAAGTATGAAAGGCAACATAGACCTCAGGTGTCCACCTCTCCCAAACCACCAGTCATGGTAAAAGATTTGATTTCAAGACAGTGGACGAGATCCCTAGATTTTGTGACTTGGGGGGGAGGCTATGCCTGTGTGGCTACAGGAAAAGAACTTAAGTAGATTCCTTCCAGGTGTGTAAAACCCTATTTAGGTACACAATCCAGTAGCAAGAACCAGAGTAACGCAGAAGTTATAAAAGAAGTTATAAAAGAGTTATGTTTATGTTTCAGGTTTCAGGTTTACATTCAGAGACGACCAATGTGGTAAAAAGCAGTCTGTAAAAAAATCTGTGAATGTGTGTGAGATGAATGAGTGGTGGTCGCCTATGAATGAGAAGAGTGAATGAATAAAGAGAGTTGTTTGACTGGACAAATATTAAAACACAAAACATCTCACAAAATAACATTTCCCCCGCCACAAGGTCACTTTAAGAAAATTTAGTTTTGCTAAGCTTATCCTGCTTCTTAAATAAAGTTGAACTCCCCAGTTATTTTAAAATCCTCAGATTAATAAAGGTTATAAGTTTATACATGGTTGGGCTAAGGCCTTTAGGTTAATAAAGTTATTTCTCCAAGTTGCACTACCCTTTAGGAATATAAGAAGGTTTTATAAAGTTTACCATAGAGGTATAGGAGACCAAGCAAGCGATGTGCTGGGTCATTGCAAGCTTTGGTAGTTTACAATGTACTGTTCTGATTGTTTGCACTGTTGTTATTACACTGTTTTCGTGACCTTCTTAAATAATTGAGAGGGGGGTGATGTAGGAGGCGTGTCCAAGGCACGAGGGACGTGCCGGGGCAGAGAAGCCCAAAGGAGCATGCGTCTAAATGGATAACCCTACTGGTTAAGAAAGTCACATGATATCAGGGTATAAAGGGAAGCGCCGAATTTGAAATAAAGCTCTTTGTTTCACCACCTCACAAGGAGCATGTATTTTCCTTATTATATAAGGACCCGTGCCCCTACATCCGACCTCCACTTTTGGTCCCACAGCAAGAATCTCTGGGGAAGCATAATAATTCTAGCCATTGGCACAACACATGCCTTAGATCTGCTCACGAAAATGGGATGTTGGTTAGCCAAGGAGGGTAATGCAACTAGTGCAGCACTAGAAGATCTGTTACTAGATTCCCAACAGATTAAGAAAGCCACTTTAGAGAATAGAGCAAACATTCATTTTTCTACTGCTAGTTAATGGACATGGCTGCGATGAATTTGAGGGGTTGTGCTGTCTAAATTTCTTCGACCACTCTCAATCCATCCACTCCCACATAAACGAACTCCGTTCCCTCATTCAATAAATCCTAAAGTCTGATGAGGTTATTTGGGACAATATGTTTGATTGGCTTTCCTTGAAGGGACTCTCACAGCCCCTGAAGAAATTTCTATTATTTTTACTTTTAGGCCTGTTTGTGCTAGCAATCCTTCTTTGCGTTCTTTCGTGTATAGCCAAATGTTTCCAGGCTCTTGTAATGCACAATGCTGCACAAGTTTACATTTCATTAATAAATAAAAATGGAGGAATTTTAGGCGAACACCAGGATTACGAAGCCTGGAAAGAACAGCTTTAGAAATGGGTCCATTACAGCAACGGCTTCCTGGGATCAAGCAAAGCAGAAAAACAACAACTACTTGCATTTTCTATTGTACAGATTCTCCCTGAGTTGTGTAATTTTCTTGACCCACGCAGCCCCATTAGGAACCATATCATCTCCTCTTCCCGATCATGAACTCTGCCCCTCAAGATCCCCATATGGGCCATCCACTTAAGAGCTGGACTCGATGATCCCGTGTGGGACCTTTCCAACCCAGAATATTCTGTTGTTCTGTGAAGTATTGTTTCACACATTTCTATTGTGTTTGTCAAGGCGATCACTAGCAGTATAGACCATAAGCATTCATAATCAAGCCTAGAGAAGCTGTCCAGTGTGATGCTTCCCATCCAGACCTTGGTGCTGTGGTCACCAGATGAGGGTCTCCTTTCAGCCCAGTGAGGTTGCAAGAGACAGGTAAGCCATGCACCGGTCACAAAACAGCTGCCTGTGATCAGGAGGTTCACCAGGATATGTCAAAGCAAATTCAACAAAAAGTGTTACCTATGGAGAACTTACATATCTCATGGTGAGGCTCTTGAGTCTCTCTCTGATTGGTGGACACCGCTACATCAGGTTCCCCATGCTTCTCTTCTTTCCACCTCATCTCCTCATCAACCACACTCTTAGGCTGCCTCCTTCCATCCAGTCACAGGTTTTATCAACCCTGCCCTGGACCAGTGATGATCCTTGGTATTTTGCTCTCTCTCTGCAGTTCTTAAGCTGTCTCAGCCCTGCAAGTGCTGTCACCGTGTGGCACAGTGTGACACTCATGCTGTGCTCTCCCTTCCTCGCTAACAGGGTCTACAGCACCACCAAGTGCCTGTACAGAGAGCACTGCTGTTCACAGTGTGCCCCAAAGGGCCTTTTACTGACTCTGCCTACTACATTGTGCCTGGAAAAAATTATTTTCTTCATGAAAGTACCCAGTGGAGTGAAATATCTCCATAAGGGAATATTTTCCCACTTTTGTTTTGCTTTTCTATTTGTTCCCTAACATCTAGTATTTTAGATGTGTTGTGAAACTGCACTTTTTTTGCACCTGAGCATAGTAGCTCTGTCACTGGCAAGAGCCTTCCCTTTCCCCGTCCAGGCCTGGGAAAAGGACTGTGTTTGGTGGTTTCTACCCCAGTTCTATTCTGACTGACTTTGCCTGGCTGCTGCTGTGAGATTTCATTCCTTTAAATTTTTGGACTTCTCTGGTTCCTCATCCATAATGGAAGTTGTGATAATCAGGTAGTTTTCAGGGCACATCTGAACAATTGTTTTGTTTTTATCAGCAGCAGTACTGGGTGATCTCACTTCTTTGCTTTCAAGTTCTAGGTAGCTTTTCAAATCTAAAGGAAGAATTTGCTATGATCTGTTTGATCTTTACATTTTTGTTCTATATGATTGATCATTTTTCCTTCCCTTCTAAGCTCTGCCTGATGTCCTGCTTGAGACTGTTTACCAGCCAAAGAAAGCCCTTCTGATGAGGTTTTTCTGTACCCTGGTACAGATTGCTGACAGACAGCTTTGATGGGCTCCCGCCTCCTTTGCAGGGAAGATCTCCGTCTCCCCTGCCTCCCAGAGACTGTGCCATGCTGGTTCCAGTTGAAGTGCACTGATCTTCTGGCAAAGTGCAAGATGTACTAGTACCATTTCCACACATGGGAGGGGGGCCATTTGACAATGTTACCCTGCAGCATTAGGGTTCTGCAGAGCCTCTGCCCCACGTGGGTTTTTTTCTTGGCTTTCTCTTTCAAGATGTGACGCTGCAACATCAGATCTTGACCAAAACAGAACTACAGGGTAGGCAGCAGAATATGTCAATCATATTTTTAGCATGGACAGCCTGTGAAATGGCAGTGTTAGGGTCACTGCATCGATCTCACACAATGATAAGCCCTGCTTCTTGGGACTGTTTCCCCTTTCCTTCTCAGGAAGGGGGCATGGAGCTGAGCCAGAGCAGATAACGTGCCGGCAGGGCTCTCTATGCTATAGCCCTCTCCACACTCCTGCAGCATCAACACTGAAGGGACTGGCTCTGTGGCTCTGTGAAAGACACAAGGGAGGGCATGGCAAAGTTTCCCAGCTGCCTGCCGCTGCTTCAGTGCTTGTGGAATCCCCTGGACACTACCAGGCAGTGCTGGCAATCGGAACAGCTCTGCTGCACCAAGGAAACAAAATCACAGAGACACACCTCCAAAACCTGAAAGCAGCATCCAACTAACTCACTAAACTCCCCAGTATGTGTCCTTCAGTCCCCTGGAGCTCTGGGGTTTCAGGCCTGACCAAATGCCAACAAACATCAAAATACTCTCTTATGCCAGTCTCTGCCTTCCCTGCACAGGAAGGTCAAAATTTCTAGTTCTGATGGCTACTCACTCACATAAAAGCAAGATCCTGAATTGCTTCATAGGCTTTTCCTTGTGGGTTTATTTAAGTTTTTTTTTCTCAAGCCTAAATTTTGACTGCAATTTCATTTTGGTCATTTGATCTTGAAGCAACAGTTACCATCTTTTTCTTTTAAGGGGCAGGACAGTTATATCTTGCTGAAATGTTAGCAAAATGCAGTGGTTCAGCCCTGCTGCTTGGAGCTGCTGAAGGACTATGGCTGCTGCATCATCGTTTGCCAGACTCTTGTGCTAGAAAACAGAAAATATTTGTGGATAACCATGTCATTTTCCTCACAGATTGCTATTCCAGTGCTGCATGGTGGCAGGTAGTTTGTTGTGGCCCAGGAATTGATAACTCATCTGTTACATTTATGGGAGCACTCAGAGAGCTGAAGTTTTGTTCGGACTGAAGGAGGATCTAAGAAACCCATCATGAACTTGACATATAAGCAAGATAAAAATTTTTATCCAAGGTAGAACATACCTCTTCAGGGAATCAGAAAGTTCCTTGCTCATTTTTGGGTTGCACTGTTAAAGAACCTTTTGTGAGGCAGCTCTTATACTGCAGTAACTAAGTCTTCTCTCACAATCTCCAGTATAATTTGGCACTAATAATATTCCTGTGTATAATGGTAATAAATGAATAGTGACTTTAAAGGTAGAATGATGGCCAAAGAATGTGCAACGATAAAATTTGTCACATACACTCAAAGCCCTTTATCTCTGCTTGCAGGGAAATACCAGTAATGCCAGAGCATTAAATAATACACCAAAGATGAAAATTGTGACATAAATTATCAGCTGAATGACCTGAGTAGTTTCATTCATTTTTATGCCACAGTTGCTCACTGCAGCTTCCATCTTGTTGGGCCACCTGCCAGAGTATTGACACAAAGCAGATAGATCTAACTTTGGGTGGGGGATAATTTCTGTGATGGGACTAGTAATTTCCTATGTTGTTTGGACAATGTCTGGACAAAGGTTTCAGACTGCTGTTTTCAGGAAGAGAAAGATGACAGTCTTCTGTAGGGGAAATAATTGTTAATTTTCACTTAGGTTTAAATGAGCAGTACATGGGTTTGCAGTCCATGGAGGAAATTTTTGAGAGGTTTATTATTCAGAAGACATTGAAAGTGAGGGACCATGAAGCTAACCAAAATAACAAGGAGGTGCCTGAAGCTGCCATACAATGATAGAAGACTATAATCAGAGCTGAAGTCAAGTCACTGAGGACAGAAGGGCACAATTCAAGTTAATATCAGACCTTTGGTGGGAGTTGCTCTGTTTTGCAGGTATGCCTATACCTACAATGATTGCACATACTGTAGGTGGTTCAATACCCTCTGCCTCAAAACTTCAGCAGCAGAGTGACACTTAACATCTCATGCACTGCACCTTGTTCATGCCATGACTTGACCTGTGGGTGGCTGTGACTCTTGCCTTTTTTTTGTCTTGGACGTCATACAGGTGGGGAACATAGAAGAAAATTCTGGAAATTCCTTGGCTGCAAAATAATAGCAAAATGCATCCAAACAGCAGTTAGAATTTGCTAAGCATGCAGAGATCTTAATAGAGGTGTTAACTGCTGACACCATAGAAGAAGCTTCAGTAACATCCACTATGAACCGCACGATCAGTGTAATGTAGAAAGGGGAGAAACATACAGTGAACACACACAAATTCACAGAAACAATGTGCACTGCCTTCTGGATTAATTTTGTCTCATGGGGGCTTGTGGCCATGTTCTTTTTGAGACATCTGATGATTTGTACTGAGCAAAAAATCACAATACCTAAGGGAATAAAATATCCAAAGATATTAGCGAATAAAGAAAAATAGCTAGGGTCAAGAGATCGACTCTGAAAGCAGAATCTTTCCCACCTACTCTGAAATTTTGGATGGACATTGGAATAAATTATGAGCATTATCCAAAGAAAGCCACAGATAGAAGCTGATTTCAGTGGGGATCGAAAAGCCTTTGCTTTTAGAGGGAACTTGATTGCAATGTATCGATCAACTGCAATCAAGGTGATAATAAAGATGCTCATAGGCATATTTGTAAAATAGATGTTGTCTATGGCAACACACAGCTGGTCTATAGGATGGTTGTACTTGTTAAAATATATCACAAAAGGCAGGGAACAGAGCAGGAAACTATCCGCGACGATGAGGTTGATCATGTACACCTTGGTCTCAGTCCACCCCTTGAGTTTGCAGCAGAAGACCCAGAGGGCAATTGCGTTCAGTGGGATCCCCAAAGCGAGCACTGGGGTGTAGACAATCATCTTAAGTAGTGCGATGCCATCCTGCAGCGCGTTATTTTCAGTGCTGTTGTTCATGCTGAGCCGTCTCTGCAAGGGAAGAGTGCAGGCATGAGGTTGAGCTCTGGACGGGTTCAGTGGCTCATCAGCACCGTCAGACCCTCGGCCATCAAAGTTACACTGTCACTCACTGCCAGATAACAAAAACACATAGACAACCCTCTCAGAGGTATTGAGTGGTTAAGCCTGCCTCTCCTTCCCTCCAGGCCTCACTAACAGCCAAGAGTCTGCAAAGCAGAAGGATAATTTTTGTTGTCCCTTACCTTTGTTGCTGCTGTAGTTATCAGACAGCCACTGCCTACAGGGCAGCCCACAGCAGAGCTGGGCAACATTTCCCCTTTTGCCCTCCAAGACCCTTGCTTTGATACTGGAGCCAACCCATAGGTTTGCTCTGGGTCGTGCCAGGTCTGAGAACCTCCTCAGGATTTGAACCCTTCCAGCCATGGGGTAGCTCAGGTGGCTTTACTCCCAGGGGCAGTGGGAACACAGCTGCAGGCTGGGCAGTGGGTGCCTGCTGTGAGCAGGTTGCCCCCAGGCTCGAATCCACTCCTCTCTCTGCAGGGTGCAGGGGAGGAACAGCTCAGCAAGGGCACCTCCAGCCTAAGCAGATAACAGGTCTCAAGAGAAAGAAGGGGAAGTGAGAACATGTGTCTTATCTCCACCTTCAAAGGTAGGAAGCCAAATTCTGCTAGAGCAGAAAACACAAATCTGCAAACTTAGACTGTCTTCTGGTACTCCTTTAAATATTTCAGGGCATCCACTACCAGCAAGGAGGATAAATCAGATTTTGTCTGCAGCTCATAAAGGCAGTGTTTACAAAGAGGCTGGCATGAAAAACACTCAGATTTCTACAATCTCTTACAGATACATTGGCTGATAAGTCAGCGGCTTCTAAACATTAACACGAAAACTGAAGTGAAACTGTCTGATTGCATGAAGTAAGTGAACCATTTTCAGTGTCCAAGACCGGGAGACAGATGTGGCAACCACAGAGGAAAACATAACACTTGCCCCAGTGGCAGAACTGACATGGCATTGCTGAACCACTGGGATACAGTCATTTTTAGATGGAATTTATGGAGCAACTAACATACAGCCCTTGTCCTAGCGCTCTTGGGCTTTCAGGCACACAGGTTCTTGGCTGCACTGTGGTTACCGTGGCTGCCCTATAGCTGTTCCCTGTCAGCCTGTTGTCACTTCGCACTGAAAAAGTCACTCTCTGCATGCATACCACTCCCCTGAGGAGCAGCTGAGCCCACTGGGCTGCACATACCAGCTACATCCTATCCCCCATATAAGCACAGAGCCCATGGTATTTCCCAAGGTGGTGTGCCAGGGGTCCCCACACTCATGGAAGAGGCATGGTAAGAGGCACTGGTGTGAGACTGCAGCAAGGGATGAAGAACCCCCTGAATGGAACATGTAGCTGCAAAACAGTGATGCATAACAGCCTCCTGTGAAAGCAGGAGGAAGTCAGGCCTCCTGTGCTCAGCTGAGGACTGACCCTGTGTTTGCAAGCTGGAGCCATGGCTAGAGGTGAGACAGCACACCCTAGAGCACTGAGCAGAGCACACTGCCACACACCGGTGTGGGGAAAATTTCAAAGCCATTACCTGCTTCCTGTGAGGCCGTTAGCTGGGTTTGTTTAGT
>NW_016690428.1:26839-30623 GCF_001604755.1 Lepidothrix coronata
CCCGCTGTGACAGTTCGGCAGCGTTGAAATTCATCAATGAACTCTACTGCACTAAAAGTTCTTCCTTGTCAACTTTCAGGCTGACGGAGTCTGGTGATCTCTGTTGTTCCACTTCTCTGAAGGTCAGTGCTTCAGTGTCAGTTTTTCCACACAAAGGGCCCTTCCCCTCATCCCCTCACAAAAACCAGCATTAAAATTTAATATTTTCAGTTATGGGTAAACAATTTCTGAAGTAAAATCCATAATGGTTGGAAATTGCCCTTCTGGCAGCAGAAGGCTCCCCAAGGAGCCCAGCAGCCTGTGCAGTGTCTGCTGCGGTGGCAGAGCGTGCCCCAGGCAGGCAACACTGCGTGGGCAATGACTTTCCTGAGGGCTTCCAGCAGCCCTTGTGCACCCTGTGACATCGAGCCCAGGGCACAGGGACCCAGCCTGCTACTATTTGGTGTCTTTACAAGAAAGATGATGGATGCTATGGGCTTGCTTGACTTCTCTACCTCAGGCAGGTGGATAACACTCTCTCAGCATCACTGGGAGCCTATACAAAGATGGTTAAGAGCTTACCAGTCATATTTTATAGAAATTTGAATGGATTTTGCTGTCCACTGGCTACAGCAGTTCCAGTCCCACCTGCGTGAGCCAGCTGACAGGCTCTGTCTACTTCACAATCTGTCCCATTAATTACCCTCTCTGGAGATCACGGTCTCAAAGGTGACAGCAGCAGATGGACCATCAGCTCTGGGCTCTTATGTGTAAGGCAGATGTAGGTCACAAAGGAAGATGCATAAATGGGCAGGAAACACTCCTCCACGCTGTCTCCTGGAATGCTCTGAGAAGTGCTGGTGCAGAGCTCGGGGGCATTTTGGGTATTTTTCAGTATTTAGAAAGAAAAAAAGCCCAATTCTTGGAGCCTTTGTATAATACATAGAGAGTTAATGCACTCCCTATCTCCCCTGACTCTCCCAGGCTGCTGACTCACAGAAAAATGCATTTCTTGGATGGAAATGTCAGGGGTGTCCATGTGGGCAGCCTGTGGAAACCCAGACCCAGACGAGTTCAAGTGGGGGGATGATCCTCTGACCTTAAGGTGCAGGTGGGAGGGGGAACCATCCTGGTGCCTAAACATAAAACCAGAGAATAGCAATGCATGGGTGGCAAATATCTAGGCAGCGATAAAAGGGCTTCCCCATGGGTGGGAGCAACAGCCCCTCAGGGATTGCTGCTCTAAAGATGTGTCTGTGCCAAGGCTCAGCGGTGCAGCGAGAGGGGAGCCAGCAGGAAGACTCAGCTCTAAAATCTGGACTTTGTGCCTTTATGCACCAGACAATACTTGCTTTCACCCTGTCTTCCTTCACCCTTGTTTGACCTGTGCAGTTGAAGAGGAAGGATTGTCTGATGGCGTGGTGTTATGTGCAACAATGCAGTGGAAACCATTAAAGCACAGTGCTTTTCCTCCAGGTGAGGAACACATCCTACATCTTACGTCTTTTCATCTTTTGCCTTGTAATCCCTTTTGTTATCATGGTTTATTCATATGGGAAGCTGCCCTTTTCTGTAAGGGAGGAAAATCGATTCCTCATCTGCATTTTTACTTTGACCCCAAACCAAGTATAAAGCAGTAATTACCATTTTCCCCATTTAAACTCCTCTGCTGTCAGATATGCTGCCGCTCTTGGAAACTGGATCTCCTGTGACTGTCTTGCTGACATGCTCCAGTCTACCAGGACTTTAAAAGTCACATTCAAGTATGAACAGATGGAGCAACCTAGCTTCTTTTGACCTCGGTTGGTCTCCCTCACGTCCTGTTCTGCCCACTGTCCCGACTTGCCTCGCATTTCATCGGAGTAACTGGTACCACCTACAGAGAAACTTTGGAGGGGCAAAACTGCTCTTCCCCCTCCTCCTCTTTCTCCTCCTTCTCCCTGCCTGTGGCATTATACAACCATTGAGGAGGAAGGTGAGTTCCAGCCTGAGCCAGTCTTTGACGGCATGAGTCCACAGGAGGAATCACCCTTTCCCCTTCTACCTTCCCCCTCGGGTGGCGGTCTGTGTTCAGTTGCCTCCCACAGCAGAGGTGAGCAACTGCAGCCTCCACAATCCAGAGCCCAACAGCACCCGCTGGTGACCGTGAGTCAGGCACTGCAGCCCCTGCCTCCCCGCCCCAACTGCGTTGAGTTATCACTGCGCTGAAAGGCAAAAAATACTTAATTGTTTTCGGTGGAAGTTGTGTTACAGGATTATTGTTTGTTATTGTTGTGTTACCTATATATATACATATATTCTTTGGTAAAGAGCTATTCTTTTATTTTCTACACCTTTTCGACTGGAGCCTCTTAATTTTTAAGTTATAATTACTTCTGAGGAGCATGGTTTTTCTCATATCCTGCCCTCCCTAACAAACATTTCTGTCTTGGTAAACTGAGACATGCATAAAAAGTTGATTTAGGGCTCAGGAGAGCTCCTTTCTCAGAAAGGAAGCAGCATTTTTCTGCAGTTTGTGCAAAGTCTGTGCATGTGATGTGCTATATTGGACGTGTGACCCTGCAGGACAGGCCTCCTGAGCCTCAGCACAGGGGGGAAGAGCCCATTTTGAGGTTTAGCCCACACCACTGCCATCATACCTTGTTTGCCAATACCTGTGTCTGGATCTGAGTTATCTTTCCATGAAGGGGGATTTTCCATGAAGAGGGAAAGTCAAAACTGGACGATACTGTGGTGGCACCTGGGCTTTTTTGGGAAGCCAGAAGTGAGGTGCAGAGGCAGGAACCTCTATCTAGCATTCTGCCCTGGCCCAGGCATCCCCCCCATTGCTATTCCCGTTGCTGTGCCCATTCCTTACCCAGGCTGGTTTTCCTGCTGTACAGGTTCCCCCATGGCAGCAAGGTACAGAAGCCGCAAAACCCCCAGTGTGTGTAAGAGGGAGGGGAAAAAAATGAACAAAATATGCTTCACATGCCAGCTAAATATTTAAGGATTGGACAACAGACATTTGTATTTCTAGTGAATACCAAATTATAGGCAACGCTCGGTAAGCCTTTAATCGTGCTTTCAGTCTCTGCCATGAATAGATCCCTGTAGCTGAGATTATCTGCACCACTTACAGGAGTAAATTTGTACTGGGAGATCAGGATGTTTGCTTTCACCAAGGTATGAAAAATTATATCCTTTCACTTGACATTTGTATTTTCATGCTCTGATTTCTGACCCGATAGCCACCACAGGAGATATGCAGGGATGCTTAAACTCTAGGAAATCAGTCTAGGCTCTCTCATTCTCCTCTGCTGCTTGCAAGCAGCTGACAGATTCCACTCTCTTGCTTCGAGATCACAGTTTCCTTAAACCTAAAGAAAAATGTGAACACTAAGAGAGGATCCATTTTTAACCCCTGTGGTGGGGGGAAACAGTTTTCCCCCTGCAGTTATAAAATGGTAAAACCCCAGGGGGTGGTGACCCTGGAAGTTTTGAAGTTTTACCCAATGAGCACTTCTGCAAAATATAAACATATCACACTCAGAACGGAAGAGAAGGTAGTTGTAGTTTGGTGGTAGAAGTGGTAGCCATGTTCTGAGGCCACGAGGAAGGGGCTCGGAGCCCCTTGGGGCCTCTGGGAGCCCCCCAGCCCTGGCTGGGGGGTGCTGCAGGGACTTGGAACAGCATAAGGCTGGGCTAAATACCTGTAGCTGAAAGCTAAAGAAGTTTTCTCCACCGTGAGTGAGCAGAGACTAAGCAGCAGCAGCATCCAGAGATTGTGGCTGAGAGCCAGCAGAAGATAAGCAGCAGAAACAGC
>NW_016690428.1:30714-35869 GCF_001604755.1 Lepidothrix coronata
AGTATTAAAAGCCTTCGTGAGATCAACAAAGGTTACATAGAGTCCTTTGTTCTGTTCCCTACACTTCTCTTGCAGTTGTGTAAGAACTGAAATAAAAACCCCAAACTCCTTTTGTGACCTTTCCTAAGTGGAAAGGATGGACTCCTACTGAATGGAAATCCTAAAACTGCAGCAGCACTGCAGAGAGGAGCTAAAAAGCTCAGAGGAAGAATGCAGAGGGAGTGACCTTGCCCCCCACCCCTGCTGCTTGAGACAAAGCACAGAGCTCTGTAGGGAACTTGAATCCCCTGAAGATAAGGACCGTCACGAAGACCCCTGCACTTCATGATATGATGTGGTGATAGCGCCCCTTGTCCTGGGAAACGCAGCCCACGGAGGAAGACCCTCGTTTGAAGACGAGTGGCCGAGGGGCTTGGATACCCCTTGTGTGTATTGGCGGAGATCCAGCTGCTGCATGAGAAGAAGAGCGAAACAGATAGAACTGCTGCCTATGAGACATTGCTGCTCTGAGAGTGAAAAGGATCTTTCCTTCTTCCCTCCTGGACTTTTATTTGGAGGGGAGAAGAGATTCGATCCATCGTAAATACTTATGTCATGGTAGAGATAGCTAAGATTGTATATAATGTATTGTAGTATTTATTTGTACGGTCATTGTAATATATATTCCCTTTCCCCCATTTTGAGTCTCGTGTGGTTGTCTGGAAAACCCATCTCACATTGGGTTGAGATGTGGGAGGGGGCTTGGACTAGGGAATTGGATTTTGGGGCTCTCAAATCATGACACTCCCACATCTCATTTCAGGTTGGCAGGAAATGGCCAGAGGGAAGGGTTTGCTCCAAACCATTTGAAATGAATACCAGAGGACCTGGAACATACTACAGCGTTGACACCAAATATGAATTCTGAATTCTGAAAACAACCTTTAGGAAATGATAGGTATTAAGGTTTCCAAACACATTGATCTTTTCTCATTTCTGAGAAGTCTTTCTACTTTGATACTGGTTTCATAACTACCCTATAATGGGATGCGCAGTGCCAGCACAAAAGCAAAGGCTGCTGCTCTCCTGGGGGGAGGCAAAAGCTCGATGCATTTGTGTGCTGGAAAACATCTGGGTTAAAGGGTTCTTTTGTCAGTTTCCTGCATGGGAGCTTCATCACAGTGCCCCAGTGGAATGGCAAGAGCTGGCTTTGCCTCCCATGTCCAGTCCCATTCCTGAAAGGGAGCTGGAAGCAGAAACCTACTGAGTGGGGTTTGGTACAGAGAGCCCGTATGCTTTATAATGGCCTTGGTTTCATTAGTAGAGCCTCGAGAGCATGGTACTTCCCCTTCAGTTGAGTGTGTTGCTCCAGAGGAGTGCACAGGATCTCACTCATGCTACATGCCATACCAGGGAAGCTGTAATCCCTCAGCTCAGATCACTGTAGAAGAATGACAGAGGTTATGAAGGTTTAGAAATGACAGAAATTAAATAAAGTCTGAGAGACCATTGGCAACCAGGCTGAGTTAGCTGTGAGAAGCAGATAAGCAAATCCAGGCAACACCTCTTATTCTGCAGAGCCCAGCAGCCTCTGAGGCAGGGTTAGAGGCTGTCAGGTTCAGGGTGAAGCATACAGGCAGCTGCTTGCAGCAGGGCGAAACCTCTGGAACACCAAGCTGGGTGGTGCAGGAAGGCTGGCTTCATCCTCCATCCAAAGGCCTGTGGCTAGTTTGAAAACTCAGTCGTGTCCATGATATTACTTCTGCAAAACTATTTTAGTCAGAAACAGTGCACATGGACAAGACTCTAAAAGACAACTTCAGTGATGCAAACAATTAACGGGCTACAAAAACCCCAAGAATTTGTGACTTATTCTAGTTCAAGTGCTTGACAGCCAGTGTCAAGCTCACCCTGAGTTCTTGGATCTCTTGAAGAATCAAGAGCTCTTCATGACCATTACTATGTTCCAGCAGTGTGCACAGCTCAAGGTGTGGGGCATAAAAATGTCCAGTACATACCTGCTTGGGTAAATCATCTGGTCAAACATGGTCTTCATCCCAAATCTCTGCAGGAAATAGCCAACTCACTGACAGTAACACAAGCAGTGATTCCCCATTACATCCATGAAACCTGCAGGACACAACCATTCTGCTGCCAAGTTTTGGAATAACACATGAAAACTTGAAAATGCTCACCAGATACAGATAAATCATTTTGTGAGCACAGGGGTTAGAAAGTCATTAGTTAGAGTTCTTGACAAGCTTGGCTCAGTACTCTCACATGACTTGTCAGAATGCAAATATAATGCATTCCAGCTTTTGTGTCACTATATAACAGTTTTGTTGGGATTTTTTTTCCTTAATTCATGGTCAGGTTACTCTTCTATCATCTCCTTTTCAAATGAATCTGAAGTCCTGCCTTCAAATTGTTGACCAGCGTTCACCCTAGTCGATTAGTACAAAAGCTCAATTGTTTGCTTCTCAGACTCCTGCCCTCTGTTGAGTTACATCAGTGTAAATCTACAATAAGCAGTAATTACAGACAAGGCAGGAAAAGCCAACACCTCAGCAAGGTTTCCATCAGCACTCTGCCCCCCTTGGTCCCTCAAGTGTTATGGAAAGGGAAAAAAGTGCAGGGAGGCATTTACTGTGTTACATATTAATTTCATCATGTCAGTTAGCAAGTCTCGCAGTTTTTAACATTGGGAAATAGCTTCATACAGCTTGGGCTGAGGAAACTAGGGGGAAACAGCACTGTTTTCCAGCAATACCCTTCCATAGGCAGGAAGGGGAAAGGGTAATTACAGTGGGCTTTCAGCATTCATCCTGAATGCTGCTAGAGTGCTTAGCCAAAGTAAGCTGAGACTGAACTAGGCATTTGGACAAACACATTCACAAAGACAGGGAGTATGACAGTTTAAGCACTGAAACACCTCATGTGCCAGATGAGAGAAATTAATTTTGAGACCACTGAGCCCAGAGGAGCACACAGAAACCCTGCAGGCCAAGGTATCGAAGAGGGCAGTCACCTTTAGAAACGGGATCAGTCCCACCCACGCATAGGATTAACCAAAGAATTGGCTTTCTTTTCCTCCTTTGACCTCAATCCCAGTGAAAATGTATTTCCCCACTCGAACGGTAGTAGGAGTTCCGCCCATTTGACATGCTCGACTTGGTTCATCATTCGAGCTTCTCGTATTTAGTTCATCTCAGATGCAGGTTCCCCAGCAGAAACTGCTGCTTCTTGGAGCAGAGGGAAAAGTCTTCCCTCAGCAGCAATAGTTGTGGGAAGTGGAAGATCTGAAATCTAAGCAACCACAAAGAACGTGCAAGGAGAGCCACAGCCCATGTGCTGGCCCTGAAGCAACAGGCAACACTTCCCCCCACTCAGGGATACTGCTAATCCCTGGAGCATTTACTTTGCTGAAGGGCACAGTGACTGTCCTCAGCTTCTCCAAAGAGCTGGAGAGGAGATACTTTGCTGTTAGACAAATCCCGTGGCACATGTATGCGACAGTGGAGCACAATTTGACCTGGTAAACATATTAAGGATTTTTCTAGTTGAAAACAAAGCAGCTGTGATATTTTTTTCTCGAAGCTCAACTATTTTCCCACAGGTGTTTCCAAAATGAAGTGGAGTGTTCAGGCATATGCAGTAAGGGAAGAAGTGTCTCTCAGAGCACCCTCCTGCCAGAAAACAGCAGAGAGCAGCCGTGCTCCATGGGCTGAACTCCACTGCCCTTCCGCCCAGGGACCATATTCTCCTCCTCCACTGGCTCTTCTTGGTACTCTGCTGCCTACTACAGATAACATTAGAGAAGATTTCCCCTTCCACTCTCAGTGAGAAGAACATACCATCACCAGAGTCATTACCAATTAAAGCATCAATGAAAGATGCAGAAGGAGGGGAACCAAACCAGCGTGAATGTCAGCAGTGCTGAAGTGCTTTAAAAGTCATTCTCACTGACAGATGAGTTATGCAGATTAAGAACTCCAAAGGACTTCCTCTCACTGTAACATTTCCTGCTTTACACAGTAAGCCCCCTGTAGTGGTTTGGACCTTGTTTTTTCCCCCAGAGGCTGAGAAGTGGTAACCCCCAGGGGTGGTAATACTTGAGATTTGTCCAATCTGCACTCCTGCAAAAATGTAAACATATCACAAGCACCGGAAGAGATGAGTTGTAGTTTTGGTTGTTGTAGGGAAAGGTGGTCATGTTGTGAGCCACGAGGAAGGGGCCCGGAGCCCCTTGGGGCCTCTGGGGCCCCCCAGCCCCTGGCTGGGGGGGGGACTGCAGAGACTTGGAACAGTCTTAGACTAGGCTAAGTGTCTGTAGTTATGCCAGGAGATGTTTTCTCCATGGGCGCAGAACAGCAGCCGGCACTGACCAGAGAAACGGTGGCAGAGAGCCGGAAGAGATAAGACAGAGCAACAAAGACATGCAGTACCAGAAAAAGGACTCCTGGAAGGAGAGCTGAAGAAAAGAGAGTCAGCAGCTGAGTTCTACAGAGTTCTGGGGGCAAGAACTGACCCAAACCCCCCAAACTCCTTTGAGACCTCCGAGAAAGGAGGCAGATGGACTCCTATTTTGGAGAGCAGGTTTGGACATGCAGCACTGGAGAGAGAGAGGAGCTGAGAAGCTCAGTCGTCCTGAGAGCTGAGCCAGGACGGTGTGGGAGGTTGGCCTTGGGGGCCCTCCCTATGCTGCAAGCTACAAAGAAGCTTGCAGCCTGAGACAGGGCAGAGAGGCCCTGCAAGGAGCTTGAATCTCCTGGAGATACCAGACCATCACAAAGCCCTCTGTGCTCGTGATATGACGTGGTGAAACAACCTTGTCTGGGGTGACGAAGCCCACAGAAGACCCCTTTGCCTGCATCAAGGGGCCGAGAGAGGCTTGGAGGCCTCCCTCGTGAGTGCTGGCAGAGATCTAGCTATCAGCTGCTGCATGTAGAGAGGACCTGCTGCCTTAGAAGATGCTGCTTAGAGACTGGAAGGGATCTGTCCTTCTTTCCCTCCTGGACTTTTATTTGGAAGGGAGAAGAGATCTGATCATTGTAAATACTATATGTCATGGTAGAGATATTGTGATCGTGTGTATAATGTGATATGGTATTTATTTGTACAGTCATTGTAATATATTCCCTTTCCCCCATTCTGAGTCTGGTGTGTTTTGTCTGGA
>NW_016690428.1:35954-86054 GCF_001604755.1 Lepidothrix coronata
GGGGGGCTTAGACTAGGGGATTGGATTTTGGGGCTATCTCAAACCATGACACCCCCCAAGCCTGGAACCACACCAGCACTGTGAACAGAGAACTCAGCTGGAGAAGGATGAGGCAATGCTTACAACCCAGCCACCTCCCAGCAGCACTGCATCATGCCTGCGCTCTCTACTCCAGCTTTTGCAAACAACAACCAGGATGAATTAGTTAAATATTCTGATATTTGAAATTAAAAATTAACCTGTTTTAGTGATTATAGCACTCCATGTTTATAACAGCAAGAGAGAAAATAATTTAGATTGAAATCTTAAATCTTAATCTTGAATCACATGGTCCACCCTTGCGAGGACAGAGTTGGGTATGAGAGGATACTGTGAGTACTTCAAAGGCATATCCGAGCTACAGAGCTCTCTCTCTTGCACAGGACAACTATTATTCATCTTTCATCTTCCAAGCCCTCTCAGAAATGAAAAGTTGGAAATTGATTTCTTCTTCGCTCTCCTCTCACCTCCCTATAAGCTTTGGCAAAAGTCTGTGTTAATACTGAAAACTGCAGCTTCCAGAAAGTCCCCAGTAATTGCAGAGCCAGGTCCTCCACCTGCACAGGTCCCAATGTGGGCTCTGAGATCTGATCACCTGCCAGTGGGACACGGCCTCAGACACCTTCCCTTGGTTACACCCAGCTGCAAGTGCTTCTCGCAAAATTTCCACAGTATCATTCTTGTCAATACACTTAGCATGGGAGGTTTTCCACAACCTTCATTTATGGGGAAAAAAAGAGATGATTTGCGGAGGCAAATCTTCTCCAGACTCCTGGACAGCACCAGGAGCACAGCCCAAGGGTCAGAAGTTTTGTTTGGACCCACCAAAAGCGAGCTGCTGGTGTCACAGCAAGAAGGGACAGGCAAACTTGAGATATTTTGGTGTAAACCTGACTAATTAAGTTATATGAACACATGTTTGAGATTGAAGTTCATGCATAAGCATCAGATTTGGAGCACAAGACTTTTCGCACATCAGGAATGGTTACAATTGTCATCTGGATACCTTTGCCTGTAGCACAGCCAACTGAGGTGGAAACCTCCACAGCACTTCAAAAGCTGCTCAGAGCAGCCCAAACTGTGCCTGAGTAACAGAGGGAGAAAAAGGTAAAATAGCATAGGAAAAAGGTAGAGAAAAAGGAAATATTTGGCTGGGAAAACAGATAATTTATGTGGACTGTTATCAAGCTCCTATAATAAAAATTTATTAATCTGACTGAAGATTTCTTTGTATTTTCACGTGCCTTCAGAAGAGAGGGAGACCTTTCACAGCTGCTTAATTTACAGACATTTGCTCTTGATTCTCTACTTGGGCAAGAAGTGGGAACAGGGCAGTGTGGGTGAACCCAGAAACCCTGAACAGAGAAAGCAGAACAGCTCCTAAGTGAAGTCAAACTCAATGCAAAAGAAGCATGGAATTCTGGTACAAATTATTGAGCAGTTTGAGGCAAAAGCAATTTCTTACAGATGTTTTACTCCTCCTTGTGCATAAGGTGCTCCATTGTCAACAAAAATACACTTAGTTCCAGGCAAGAAACCAAGCACCAACAATGCCGTGGTCACGGAAGCAATATGCAACTGCTACTGCGAGGATCTCCACAGCCTTCCGCCAGCAGACAAGCTTGCTTCCATCCTGGAAATCCTGAGGAAGGATTCTCAGCCCTGAGAATAATTGTGGGGGTTTGGCCCTTGAAACTAAGTTTCCATCTCTGCTCCCCACCAGTAGCTCAGTTTTCTGGGTGTGCAGCTGGAGCTCTGCTACCATTGCAGAAAAATTTGCTGTATTTTCTGTGAATTCAGAGGAGTGATAACCCTTTTCATTTCACATCTTCTGCAAGAAATCATCAAGTCCCCTCTCCCTATCTCCCAGAACTACCATGAAAAAATACATGCATAGGAAAGTCAGGGGGTGGCTTCGTAATTGTCCTCTTGCATATAGGAAAGATCTGGACCCAACCAGCCAGGACCGTGCTTAGTTGGTGTTGCACAAGAGACACTGGAAAGGGTTTGTCTTTGACTCAGATTTAGGTTGTTCTTATCAGTGACAGTGCTAAGCCTCTTGATGTTAACTTACCAGATCTAGTGCAGGTAAGCAGCACACAGCAAAATCTGGGAGGCAGGAGTTTCCAAGTGACAAGCCAGCAATGTTGCTGCTTTCTGCCTCAAGTCATTTTATGTCTCGTCTCCAGGTTTGCTCTTCCCTGTCTCTAGCTGTGCTGTGCTGCAGACTGATTGTCTGGGTTCAAGGCTGTTACATCAGTGTAAAATCTGTTCTGTGGAGTAAAAGCCCAAGGTCTGCCAGGAGCAGAGCACTCCTCACATGGACAAGCATTAAAATGGACATATAATACAGAGCTGGCAACTTGCTGTTGCCCTCTGTCTCTAAGCTTCAAGGAAATTCTCAGTGATCATAGCATCATTGAATGGGTTTGAAGGCATGTTAAAGATAATCGAGTTTGAACCCCAGAGGGTCGAAGGTTTCCCCTGAAGCATCCAACATACTCACTGCAAACCCTCTCTCTATGTTTATCAATTCCTAGAAGTAGGGCACACACTAATGTGCAGGGACCAGGAGGAACTTTCACATCCACTTTAGAAGAAATTGGATTGAACTTTAATGTACAGGCAATGCAATTTAATGGCAAGTTCATTAGGTTATACTCTGGTTCTCCTGCATATATTCAAGTAACAGCAGTCATGAATTTGCCAGGGCAGAGTGTAACTGCGTATACCTGGCAGCTTTTGGGTTCTTTTGTGATGAACAGGCTGAAGGTATTCAGCTGCTGCTACACCTCAGGGGAGTCTGTGCTGCCCAGTTTGTCCCTGCTTTGTTCACACCAGCCAAGGGTTTAGCTGGTGGGCTCAGGCTGGTACATACCCAATTTGGTTGAGTATTTTTTTTCCCTCTCTGTGTCTAATTCACACATTTCTCAAGGATCATCTTCCTAGGCCCATGAAAGTTCTCCAATGTCAGTTTTCCAAGTTCTAAATTCTAGGGTGGTTTCACAAAAAAAAAGAAAAAAAGAAGGAAAACATCGTCAGTCACTCAGCTGAGATTCTCAGATAATCCTGGAGATTCAGGAATTCATGGCTAAACCTCCCAGGTGGTCATGGGAATATTCAGCTGTGCTCTCTAGTCCTGGATATTACAGAGCAATTTCCACATCCATTGCTTAAAACATATATTTTACCTTCCTAGCAATGTGACCACTCTGTTATTTCTGCACAGTGATAACAATATCAACCAGGAATTTTCTGTGTCCACAGTGACCTCTCTTTAAACCTGTCCTTACTGCTTGTTGCATTAGTTGCTCGTCCATGATCTTCTCATGTCCATGACATCCAAAGCCATGCCACACAAACACTATTTGTGATCATCTGTGCTCCTACACTAGGAGGATGCTAAGTTCCCAATTATGGTCAATGAAATAAAAAAAGAAGGCAAATTAATCACTTCTGCAGGATGAATCACCATCTAGAGGTGCTTTTCTGCAGTAGAAATCATAAAGTAACTTAGCTAGTAAGTAATACATCTCAGCACAGGGTCTGTCCTTCACCTGTGTTCATGGCCATCTGCACCATGGATCCCGTCTAATAGCAGAAGATAATACACAGCACAGACACATGATGGTTTAGAATGTCCCAGGAAGAGGCAAACAAGCAGCATCCAGGAAGCCCCTGAAATCATGGGTTGAATTGAGAGAGTGCATATTCCACAGAAATGCCTTTATAATGAATGGGATTAAATACAGCACTGGTCACCATGTTCGGCATCTTTATGTTTGAGTTTCAGCTGAGTTTGAGCTGGAAAGGGCAAAGCAGAGTGTTACAGTAAGCTCTCGGATGAAAAGGACAGCTCATGTGCAGAGTGAATGCACACTAACATTTCCAGTACATTAATCCTCTTCCTGCTTGCATCAGTTGTCATGAAATGTGACTCCAGCACACTGGGAAACCATCTTTTCACTACCCACAACTGTTCCTAGCACCAGCCTTTACTGCCTGCCCACGGCAGGGATGGGATGCTGAACAGAACCAGGAGTCAAGACCTTAACTGGATGTGGGGGATGGTTGCAGATATTTTTTGTGGGTGTTTTCTATATCAAAACCTACAGAAATAGTGAGATTTGTTAAAAAAATAGCTTGCACAGCAGATTATGTTTAGATTTTTGACCAAACCAGAAGCAAAGGATGCTGTACATCAGGTCAGTGCACTGGCAGGGTAAGTAACTCTGCTAAATTCCTGTGGCAGCATTGCTGCTTTTAGCCCTAAGCCAGGAACACCCTGGGTTGGCTTTCCAGCCTCCATGGGTCAGCAACTACAGATGAACCACATGTGCTAGACTTGTGCTTAATTACTATCCTCCGGAAGTTATTAAGCAAAATTAAAATAAAAGCTCGCAGCACCACTTATCAGCATGACACAACTCTTTGCTTTGCCCTCCTACAGAAGCTGATCCAATGGCAAGTCTGGATGCAGTTGTGTGGCATATCCGAGTCACCATCTGCTGCTTCTGTGCAGCAATGTTTCAAGGTTGCTGAGTTTGGTTTTGGAAAAGTTTTCTGCATGTGCCTCAAATATGAATATCTTGAGTTTCCTTTACTGAGCAGGGGAGCTTTGTAATTGAAAGCAAAAATGCTTCAAGGAGAATTGCAAAAGTGGGAGGATATTCAAGCTTTCTGGCCTCGTAGGATGAAAATAATAATTTCCTGCTGCTGGCAAGGATATTCAAACTTTTTCTTGCTTACCCGTGAAGCCATTCCCTAGCAGCAGCAGTCTGAAAACTGCAAACTTTTCTCTTTTTTTTAGGAAAGGATAAAATAATTCAAAAATATGGAGACCTGGTACAGGTTTGCCTGAGGAAGGAGCATTGCACAGGTAGAAAACACACCATCAGAAGTACCCCGCTGACTTTATGTACGTGTTCAACCCACTGACCAAAAGCAGCTGTTTCTGCCCATTTAAGCTCTGTGCCAGGCTGCAACAGGATATAAAGAAAGACCTGTGCAGACTGCACCAGCTCCCTGTGACCTGTGCCCAGCTCAAGGCTATTAAATAGAAATCCCTCCACAATCCTCCTCCCATGCCCAGCCTCAGATCAGGCTGATTTGGATCTGGGAAGCATTTGGTAAACATTTGTCTTTTCTGACCTTATCTGAAGGAAGAGGTTGTTGGTTTGACTCTTCTAAATTTGATAAAAATCCATAGAAAAAAAAAGAGCTTTGGTTTTTTCCTCAAGGACTTGAGGAACATGTGCAAGTCATCACCCACCCCCCACCCCAGGTGCCTCCTGACGTGGGGAGGCAGACAAGAGAGTCTCAGAAGGGCACAAAGAAACTGGGATTTCTGTGGAGATAAAGGACTCTGGCAGCCAGCTGCTGATGCCTTTCAGTGCTGCTTCTTGGGAGCTTAAAAACTAAGTGCATGTGATGCAAAATGCAGCCTGTATTTCATCTCCATTCCTGTACACATCTGCCCCCATCCAGCTGCTTCAGCTTCATCACACATCCTGAGCATCTGGTAAAGTTTTATACCAAGATGTGGCAGACTTTCAACGAATCCACACACAGGGAAGGTGCCATACAGAATTCTTATCGACTCCATGAAATACAATATAACCAGATGAATTTGAGCTATCTGTCTAAGATGTCTGTGAATAAATCTGAGCTACTGATGCCAGTGCTGGCTCTGAGTGAAATACTCACTTTAACACTAATGGAAATATTTTGATTATTTTCCTAGTGGCAAACATCACTTTTTTTTTTTTTAAATCACAGACAAGTATCATAAAAGATTTCATTTGCACATTAACAGGATATTTATAAAGTACTTGGTATTTGAGTTCCTTCAGCAGGCAATTACAGATATATTCTATTTTTTGAACAGTTTTGGTTACGTTTTTTAATTAGTCTCAAGGTGACTTCCAACACACTAATACATCCCGACGGATTTCCCATAAAACTGCTTGTAATAATTAGTTCCTCACACTTACTGCAGCACTTTGCAGTGCAGGCATTACACAACAGTCAGTGAAAGGTCTGATTTTCAAAACACACTTAAAACTAGAAAAAAAGGGTGAGGCATAGGCCAGCAGCATTTATATACAATATGATTTACTGACAAGCATGTGTGAGCCCCAAGTCCAGGGAAGGAGCCTGTTGTAAATCAGTTTAACTCAACTGCTCACTTGACCAGTGGATTCAGAGGAAAAAGTTCTCTCGAAGCCTTCTTTTTCATGTTCTCACCTGTCTCCTGCCCTGCCTCAGTGCCCTCTGGGTACAGGGTATTTCATTCTTGGCTAGGGGCATTAGTCCTGGCAGGACTCAGACCAGCAGTCCTTCCGGGTACACTGGGATCACCTGTCCCCCAGGGCCAGTTAAACCAGGGCAGACTCCTTCTACTTCCCTCCTGCTCAAGATACTCTCATTAAATGCTGTGATTTAGAAAAGCTGGAAAAGTCTGTTCTAGATGAAGACCACCATTCCTAGTCCTATTCCAACTGTTAGGTACACACTCTGGTTATATCACATACCGTGCTGGGCGGCTCCTCTCCAGCCAGACCATTTCAGATGACACTCTCAACCCTGTCCTTAGTATGGCCACTCCAAGAGCCCCCATACACCGCCAGTACACCTCCATGCTCCTAGTACAAGCTGTGCTAATGGCATAACGGTGCCTCTCTCCCACCCGGGTGAGCAGCATCAACAAAGGTTGTGATGCTGGTTTGCTTTCTCCTCTGCTGGCTGCTCTATGCAGCTGTGGCACTTACAGCTACGTCTGGGAAACCTGGGCTCATCACCCCCGCAGCTAGCATCATCCCATCCATCCTGGCCAAGAGCCCCATCCATCATCTACATACCTCTGAACAAACAGGTGAGTAAAATGTTACCCTTCTGTTTACTCAGATTCAATGTGGGCAAGGAGTAAAGAAACAGCGAGGGGAAATAACGAGTGTACCTGTGACATAGCTGAAATCCATGAGAGGAAAGCACTGAGAAAGGGCTCCAAAAAGTCTGCCCTTTTGGAAGTTGAATGATCAACTATCCACATGTCCAAATAGAAAGTGATAGGTCTGCCCTTTAAATTTCTTAATTTGACAAACAGCAAGTTAAATGTGGAGGTCAAGAAATCTGTGTTCTGGTACCAGAAACAGTGAAGGCACCAGAAACGGTCTGAAGTTTACTCAGATATGTGAAGTCTTTAAAGGACGTAAGCCCTTGCTGCCCTAAGCTGTGCCCCAGCACAACCCATTGCCCATAGTAACTCCTTTGCAGCAGCTTTCTCTTCCCTGATTTACTCTTTTAACCCCACTCAAATCCTTCAGTCACTCTTCTGTCCTGCTCTGCCCCTCCTAAGAGCTGGTGGGAGCCACAATCAGCAAGGATCTGTCTGAAAGCGCTGCCAAAGGAGCTGACCCTAGAGCAGGGGACAGCACACAACAGACAGGAGCTGAGATAGCCCTTTACACAAGGACAGAGAATAAAAGTGAGGATGAAGATAGATCTACAGAGCACAAGCAGACAATATCAGAGCCTCAGAACACCAGAGTTCAGTCCCTCAGTCACCCATTCCCTCAGCCCACTTGCTCAGGCATTTCTCATCGATCTTTGCATTTTTGCTGTTATACCAGATAGCTAATTTTTTTCTCTGAGTCCACTTGAAATGATTTTTGGAAGCTGTAAGGAAGCACAGATAGTAAATTTCTCACTCCCTCTTGAAAAAAACTGATGATGGTAAAGATTGATTTTAGTCTGGCAGTAACTATGGGTGTTTTTACCAGGGCATGGGAAATTCCCAGGGAGTAAAAGTTTCCATGACACCATGAATCAGCTCCACACCATCCATCAGATCCACTCACTGTCTCTAAGAGTACATTGCCTTCTCTGCTTGTGCTCAGGATCCCGCACGTCTTCCCTGCAATATGAGTACTTCTTTTCCTTCTCCTTTACTATTTAGCTTTGAAATAAATTCTCTTGTGAAACTACCTGGAACATTAAAGAGCTGCTGCCACCTTATACCAAAGGAAAAGCCTCCAAACACACCAACACACAAAGGATAACTCAGCCTGACTTCAAATATGTTCAACCCTGGTTAAATCAAGGGAGGCAGTTTAAAAGTTACAGGCTAATCTTAACGTGTGCATGGGCTAGAAAGATCACTCCAAAAGAACACAGACTGTGTGGAGGAATTTTCTACAGATAATTATTAAGTAATCTTTTCACTAAATATACTGAGAGGCAGCAGGGAGACACAAAGTAAACTGAGTTTATCCATGTCAAACTCCTTAAGTTTACCATAAACTTCTACTATTAGTGTTACCCACTTCAGTTTCTTTGTGGGTTTCTTTGTGATTTTTTTTTTAATTACACTTGGTTTCCACTGCTCAGTATTTTAGCAGCAATCAGTGCTCAGCTTCCTATATTCAGTACAGAACAAGAAGTCAATACTCTGGGTTTCACTGCACTCAAGAGAGAAAACAGCAGAAGCTGTTTTCCTAAAAGCAGGAGACACTTTACCCACTCTACCACTTCTGCAGCCACCCAGAAGTGTCAGGCAGACTTAGTGTGCAAGCAGCAGATGCTGTTCATCCAGATAACCACGTTTAACACTGACAGCATTCCTGATGCTATGGAAATCTATAGGAGATACCTTGACAACTCACGCAGCTGTAATTTCCCTCTAATTCTGTGGTATTTCTAAAATAATTCTGTGTCCAGGCTCCCCTCGCCCACCCCACTTTGGTAAATGTTCAGAAATCTCTAATCAGGATGGATTAAATCCAAGAACAGACCAGATAAAACAACATTCACATGGAGCAAATGCCTCCAGGCAAGGACTAGGTGAAGGTTAAACAGATTAAAGAGACTCTCAAGCTGTAACAGAAATTTACTGGGGATTAAGCAACTACAAAAAGGGGCTGGGAACAGCCTTACCCACCCACATGAACTTGACCACAAGGGCAGGAGAGGAAGTAAAAACCAGAAAATAGACAGTACTCCTCACAAGTTTTCAAGCTGCTTAATATTTCAATGCTCAGTGGTTTGAGGCTGATGATAAAGTTATGATTATTTTTATTACAAAGTAAGTTTTAATCCTGACAAAATTTGGGTTCCCATTTAAAAAAAAGATGAAGCCTGTCTTATAAAAACTGAAACGAATAAAATTCCTGCTAACTTTTTGTTCTCTCTGTGCATGTGACAGTTTTACAGGTGCTTTTTGGTGCTTCTGAGATGCAACAAATCCACCTGGAATTCCTCCAAGTCCTTGCCCAGGTCCTGCCATGCCTTGCAGCAGGCACAGGGTGACACTGGCCGCATAACAACCACCCTGGCTGGGCAACCCTTGGCTGAAAGTCTGGACCATGCTGGGAACCCATGCCCACATCTGGGAGACACCTTGGCAGCTGGAATCAGAGTTTTGCCAAATAACCTCAGTTTGTAGCTTTGCTGCTAATGGAGAACTGCCTGTCTGCTTCTTCAGAGGCTGGTTTTACCAATAAGCCACTGCCCAGTTTATCAAATACTCTCTTCCTTAATCAAATACCAGGAGTTTTGGAAGAAAAAAATCCACAGATGCCTCTAGAAAAAGGTTAAAAAAAGAAACAACAAAACCCACGTTCTAAAGACTTTCTGCCAAAATGCAACCAAACAAAAAAAAAAAAAACAAAACAAATCCAAAACAAAACCACCCACAAAAAAACCCCCGAGATCCAGAGCACTGTAGAACAGCTCCAAGAAACAACCTGCATGAGAAGAGAGGAGGCAAACAGGTTCTCCCGTAGGGAATGATCCAACTTGCAGATGGTCTCTCTCTGGTTTGGATTGTGCTGTTCCTTAAAAGTCTCATATCACTTTTCAATACAAACCTGAATAGATTATGAAGAACTGCAGTTACAAATCAAAGTTCTACTTAAGTTTAAAGTTCTTTGAAACATACAAAGGAGAGAAACTGCAGCTGAAGCTTAAGAAAACAAATATTTTAGGGACCTTTTTTTTTAATTATTAGCTTAAAAAGTTATTGCACCAAAGAATTCTTCACACACCCAGTGAAGAATCAACTCTCTGAATACACAGCACTCAGCTGTGTAAAGGCCTTGTCTCTGGAAATCTGCCAGTTTGTAAGCATTAGGAAAAAGCAAGAGTGATTCCAGCCCTTCCTAGAAGTGTGGTTATAGGGGTATTTGTCAAGACAAAAGGAGCAGGCCAGTCACCACAGGCTGTGAGCAGTGCAGTTGCCAGGTGAGACCCTGCTACACTGAGCAGTAGCAAGAACAGTGTGGTTTTACCCAGAACAGTCACAGCTGGCACCATCAGGAAAGCTGGTTGGAGACCTTCTACAGGACCTTCCTCCTGGACCACCTTTGGAAAGGAAAGTGGCAGATGGTGTCTCTACAAACAGAGCAGCGTTGAGAGTCTCAGAAGTACAGCTGGAGGAAAAATGAAAACCAAGCAAACATGGAACAACCTCGTCCCTCATTAACTCTGAGCACAATTCCAATATTTTGACAATGTTTTCATCCAAAATTGGAAGGAAAACACGAAATAGCATAATTCTGTGGAGAATTACTTTTCAAATTCCAAACTACGTGGAAATGCCATTTTTTATAGGAGTTTCACACTGAAGCATATCCACACCCCTGTCAGCCATGCCAACACAGCTGTCAAAAACTGGTATCACAGTGCTCTAATTACCCTGCATAAGCCAACACGTGTCTGGGTGAGTGAGTAGTGTGAGAGAAAAATTGGATTTTTGATCACTGCATGGGTTGGATCCATTTCAAATCACCCATGTTAGATCTTCCCTATACATATGCACATAAGTTTGATTCTATGAGTCACATTTGCTGAGGACTTCAGCACTGCAACTGCCCAGGAGTGAGGATGCAGAAATCTGCTGCAATTCTGGAAGCAGAAACATCTAGCCCCAGATCAGAACACTGACATCCTTAAAACCGAGTATGGCATTTAAGAGAGAGCAGCACTGAGAAATGAGTCCCAATTATCAGCAGGTTCCCTGAGCAGCCCATGCTGGATGTCTCCAAAGAGCCCCTGAGGATGATGCATCCCCACTTCCTTCAATGAGCAACCCCAGTGCACTCCAATCAATCAAAAGTCATTCATGTTCAAAGATCTACACCTTTGGTTTTACCACCAAACACTGAAGCCCTTTGGGTGCCCTTGCACGGGAAGGAGATATTCACCAGCAGCAGGGCTGGCACAACGTGGCACAGTTATGTCCTTTAGCCTGTTTTCCACCTCCATCTCCTCACCACCAGGGAGCACTCTGTGCACATCACTGCCAGAGTCCCCGTTCCAAATGGATATTTTTGATTTTTGTGTGATCACAATCTGTCTTTTCAATCCAGGGATGTAGGTTTATTTTTATTTTGCAATTTTTTAACAAAAGCCTCCTCATACTCACACATTACTGTCGGGTCGCTGTCTTTATATGATAAAGAATGCTATACGCTCTTTGTGAGATGGAAATCAAAGAGGCTTTATTTGAATCTCACACTCCCCTTTTATCCCCTAAACCCATGTGACCTTAGAACCAATGGGGTTGTCTGTCCCTGTGCATGTCCCTTGGTTCCCCTGCCCCTGGGACACGCCTCCTACATCACCCCCTTCTCAATTATTTAAGAAGGTCACAAAAACAGTGCAACAACAACAATGCAAACAATCAGAACAGTACATTGTAAACTACCAAAGCTCGCAATGACCCAGCACATCGCTTGCTTTGGCCTCTTATACATCTACGGTAAACTTTTTTAAAACTTTCTTATATTCTTAAAGGGTAGTGCAACTTGGAGAAATAACTTTATTAACCTAGGGGCCTTAGCCCAACCGTGCATACTTATAATCTTTATTAATCTGAAGATTTTAAATAACTGGGGAGTTCCACTTTATTTAAGAAACAGGCTAAGCTTAGCAAAACTAAATTCTCCTAAAGTGACCATGTGGCGGAGGTAGTGTTATTTTGTGAGGTGTTTGGTGTTTAAGACACTTGTCCAGTCAAACAACTCTCTTATTCATTCACTCTCTCATTCACTGACAGCCATCGTCCATTCATCACACACACGTTCATAGATTTTTTTATAGACTGCTTTTGCTACACTGGTCGTCTCTGAATGTAAACCTGAAATGTAAACATAACTTTTATAACTTCTGCTTTACTCTGGTTCTTGCTGCTGTGGTTGTGTACCTAGGTAGGGTCTAACACACCTGGAAGGAATCCATTTCAGCTCTTTTCTTGCAGCCACACAGGCGTAGCCTCTTCCCTAAGTCATGAGATCTAATGGTCCCGTCTGTAGGAGGCGTGTCCAAGGTACAGGGGACGTACTGGAGCAGAAAAGCCCAAGAGAGCAGGCGCCGAAATAGACAACTCTACTGGTTAAAGAAGTCACATGGTTCTAGGGGATAAAAAGAGGCGCTGAATTCAAATAAATCTCTTTGTTCTCCATCCCAGAAGAGCGTGCATCCTTCTTAATAATATAAAGGTACCTCACACTATACCTGTCCACTGCCTTGAATTCAAATCTCTTACCATGACTGATGGTTTGGGACAGGCGAAAGCCTGAGGTTTGTGCTGCCTTTTGTACTTGCTTCTTTCAGCACTCTAACAAGAAACCATACAGAACGCGTTTCAAACAACAGATGAGGGTTAACGATATCTCGAAGAAACAAACTCTCAAGATGGGAGACTAACTTTGCAGCATAACAGGAATCAATTACATATCAATAGGTTGTTCCGAAAATTTCCCCAAGGCAATGGAATGGTAGTCAGTTCCAGAACCTGTACAGAGCTTTGGTTCATGGTCTGTACCTCTCATTCCCATTGCCCTGTGTCAGGGTTTTACCCAAGTCACTGCAGCTTTTTGTGTTTTTCCCAGATGCATCTGTGAAGCCCTTGAGGCTTTTCACTGGTTCATGTTTGCATCTGGTTGTGGCTTTTAAAGGTAAATTACCAATTTCTGCCCACAATCTGTGCTTAGGGAGATGAATTGAAATGTCATGGTCAAAGCCTGTCAAGGCAACCTGGAATCCTGCGTCCTCAGCTAGCATCTAATCCAAGTTGTCCTTTGCAGCTGGGATGTTGATGATGGCAGGGTCTCTCCTATCCAGTTCTTGTAATTGTCCTCTGGCTTTAATGACAAGCTTGGCAAACATCTCATTAGCAGTTCACACAGTTTTAGGTGGTGTGTGGGGCAGAAAGAGCCACTTTAGAATTTGTAGTGGGTCTTTGTCAGTCTGATCCCACTGAAACAAAACTGCAAATGGCTGATACCTGCTGGAACAAGGGATAGGCGGATTTGCAGTTCAGGATTTCTCCTTCTGCCTTGTCTGCCTTCTATTGCCTTGGCATGAAAGTAGAACGCCTGCTTTGCCTCTGCTGTCAGAGACCTGTTCGATGTTAGGTTGGAGTCCCCCTTTAGCAGCTCAAATAGAGGGTGTAGCTCCTCTGTGGTTATGCCTAAAACAGGCCTTAACCAGTTGATGGCTCCCAGAAGTTTTTGCAACTCGTGTAAATCCAAGGTTGTGATCGCTGGGTCTTCTCTGGAGAAACCTGTAACCCTACTTCTTGGACGGCTTTGATTAGAGCAGTAATAACAAATGGCAGTTCATTTCTTGTGGCCGTGGTTATTAGTATGTCATCTACCTAATTGTGTATGATGGCTGTTTGATTTCTCGTCTGGCTATTTTGAATTACCTGATGAAGGACAACCCAGCAGTAGCTTTGCATGGGCTGTGCATTGTTTAAGGCCATGATGGAAAAGGTAAACTTTGGCGCATCCTCAGGGTGCAGAAAGATGGTAAAAAGGCAGCTTTTTAAGTCAATGATTAGTGGTGGCCACTTTGCTGGAAGCATAGCAGGTTGAGGCAAGTCCAGGCTGCAATGCTTCCGTAAGCTCTATGACTGCATTTACTGCTCCTAAAATTTGCAGCATTCTCCACCTCTCACCTTTCTTGGGGGTGCAGAATACAGGGGTATTTTTGGGGGTGGTTGTTGGCACATTGTGGCTTGCCTCAAGCTGCTTCCTTTCTTGCTCGTGAAAGAGGAGGATGGCGAGCAGCACAGCAGCAAGCCGTGAGATGCTCATGGCATGCCCCTGCCCCGCCCACGGCACCCTTGGTACAACTCAGCCCTGCTGTTTAGGTACTTGAGAGATGTTGCTGCTAAGGGTCTCCAAGGACAATCCCTCTGAAAGTGGTCAGGGTCACCACATCTAACACAACTCACTCTATGTCTTGCCTCTTGTACTCTTAGCCGGGCGCTTAGGGCTGTAGTCAAAGGGGCAGACTGGTGCCAACTGGCTCTGGCCACAGAGCAACCAGATGCAACTGTGGCTCTGGCCACAGAGCCAAGTCTTTGGTAGGGTCGAACCAACTCAGCAATGTTGCAGCTCTCCCTTTCAGGAAGGGCCTGCAAAGCTCTTTTACAGTCTGTGTTTGCCTTTTCAAAAGCCAATTGCCTATACAGCATCTCTCTGGCTTTATTGTACTCTACTTGCTTGTTTAAAGAAGATTACAGCCAATCTAAGCATCATGAATTTGGTTCAGTACAACCTTGTAACTCTTTTGCGGAGGACGGGTTGCAATCTTGGTCTGTAGTGGGAAGCTTTCTCATAGCTTTTAGGGCCTGTTTGGCTATTACTTTGTACACCTCCCGGGGATAGGCTGATTGGGCATCTACCGTGCTGTAATTTCCCTCTCTGGTTAATTGGTTTGCTGTTATGCCTGCTTGGGTGTTAGTTGCATATTTAGCACAATTCTTTTGAAAGTCAGCTAACCAGACTGTATATAGGGTGTTATTAAGAACTAATTTCATTAGATTCTTCCAGTCATGTGGTGAAAAAATAGATGGAACTCAATGTCTCCAAATACTTGAAAGTATTGGTTAAGGACACACCAGCATCTCTTACCAGTTGCCTCAATTTCTTTGTAACCTCACATGGCAGAGGCTGGAATTGAGGGGGCTGACATTGGCTAGTATCGATTGGGCATGCGTGAATAACCTTCAAGCCTCCCACTCGAAATGCCTCATCCTGACATTGTTCCCACTTGTTAACTGACCTTCCCCTGTTTGCCTCCTCGCTCACTCCCAATGGAACCATCTCTGGTCCCTCCTCCTCATCTCCCTTTACCTCCCTCCCTGTAGCTCCAGTAATCCCGGTTCCCTGTGGTGGGGGGGGTGGTGGGTGGTGGAGGCAGCGCGGGGGAGGGGCCTCCCTCCCCCTCGTGCCTATGGGCGGGGTGGAGCGGTGTTGGGGCCGGAAGAGACGGATTGGCTTCCATTCCATTTGGCGGGCAAGATGGCTGTGCCCAGTCCGAGACACGTGGTCGCTGGTCATCCGCAGCGTGGGGTGGCAGAGGGGCTGGGTTACCCTCGTCATCGCTGTAACAGAGCCCCGTGCGCTGATCCCATGGCTTGCGATCTCGCATTTCAGGCTCCGTTCCCTCCCGGCGACCTATGTTTCCGTGGCTTTCGGCTACCAACCCGTAACTTATTTCATGGACAGCTCCTTCCCTTCCCTCCAGTATACCTCATGCATTTTTGTTAGTACGGCTAGGGGTTGAGCTGCTGCTAGCAGTGTGGGTGGGGGGTGGGGTGTGCGTTAATTGTTTCCTTCGCCTGTGTGCCTTGTGGAGGGCAGACATTATCACTCTGTAAACTGGAACTATGTTACAGGCTCCCCTATCGCCTACCTCGGTCGTTTGGTTCAGAATGTGTCCCAGTGTTTTCCATGTGTTTATATGTAACACTTCTGTTATTGGCAGTGTGGGGTATACAGACCTAATAAATGTTACTAATTCTGGTAACTCTGCCTTTGTAGTTTGGATGTGGTAAAATCTTAGCAGCGGAGTTAATGTTTCAATGTCTGGTGAGGTTTCCATGGAGACAAAGCCTCCCACGTTTACCTTAGTCTCGGTGCTGTAGATACACGTGGGCGGGGAGTTGTTTGTTTGGCTGCTGAGTTTAGTTTTGGTTTCTCAATTGCTGTTTTTTCTCCGGGGCTTTTTTCTTTTGGCATCTGTGTCGGTGTCCAGGGGCTCTCTGGGTCTCGTAGCTGCTCCGGCGGCTTATTGGTAATGGTAGACGGCGGCGAACGGCGGTGGGGAGGCTCCTCGGCGCGGTGCGAGCTCTGGCGCTGCTCCTGTGCGGCTCTGGCGGGCACGGCGGGGAAGTGGTGAGAGGTTTCTTCAGGGTCTGTGCCGCTTCTGGTCGGTTTCTCCTCAGCGTGGAGGCTTCACGCAGTGGTTGTAGGCATGCGTGGGTCGGCAGGGGGTGGCTGCGGGGCTCCCCTGGTCCTCTGGGAGGTGTGGGGGTTCCAGTGCTGCGACGGGGGCTTGCGGCGTGGCAGCACGGGCAATGTTAAGGCGGCACTGGGCTCCGATCGGCGGGCAGTCCTGGAGTGTCCAGCATGGGGTCCCTGCGGCGGCAGGGGGGAAGGGGGGCGGCCAGTGGCACGTGCGTGGCTTGGCCATTTTCCCGCGCTTGCAGACTGCGGCACGCGCAGGGAGAGGGGTGTCGGGTCGGCACGCAGGGTCCTGGGGTCCCCAGGGCATCCGGGGAGGCGGCATGGGGCGGCTTAGCTGCCTCTGCTCGGGTCTCCGTTGCTTTTTAGCGGAGCTCCCGGCGGCAGCTCGCGAGATAAACACAATAGCTCTGAGCTCCCTCGGTGGGGGGCTGGGGGCTGTAGTGTTAGTAACTCAGCTTCGCTGTTTCGCTGCCCGCTTTTGCCTGCGTGGTCCCCGGGTCCTCTCTTCACCGCCCGCTGTTCCGTTTCTCCTTCTTTTCTTCTTTCTTCTTTATTCCTGTGCACTTTTCCCTAATATTTTTGAGCTCACTAATTAACTTCTGATTTCTCATATGCAACTGAGACAACGGTTTTACAGATGTCTAGGTTTTTTTTCAGTTAAAATTCCCGTCTCCACACAATTGAGACGATAAAAGGAATTACCGATTTTTTTCTTGCCTGATTCAGGATATGCTAAACTCGCCTAATGTAGGTTCTCAGTCCAAATTCGGTGCATCACGTGTCGGGTCGCTGTCTTTATATGATAAAGAATGCTATACACTCTTTGTGAGGTGGAAATCAAAGAGGCTTTATTTGAATCTCGTGCTCCCTTTTATCCTCGAAAACCATGTGACCTTAGAACCAATGGGGTTGTCTGTCCCTGTGCATGTCCCTTGGTTCCCCTGTCCCTGGGACACGCCTCCTACACATTACTGCACAACTTCTTTCTATTTTTTTTTAAACCCTAAGCCACAGTTGTAGTAATTATCTAAATAACAGCAGATGTTTTAAAATACAGAAGCTGAACCCATGAATTGAGGCTTTTACTGAGGTTCTAGTAATGAATGAAATCAAAGCAATGGATGCATTTACAGCTAAGGAATACAAATATTATTCCCAAGCACACATTTTTAAGGGGTGGTTTGTTATTTTCAGATTAGAAAGCACAGAAGGAATTTTTCAGTTTGTCTTTTCCCTTGATACTATCTCTAGGTGGATTGGTAAATTTCAATATTAATTTCTACATTAACAATAACTTTGCAACTCTGTGACTGGTGATTTTCATATATGCAAGAATCTGTTCTGTCTTAGAGCATACAAATCTGATTTTGGCACGTGTCTTTGAGGTGTTAAATAGTTTGTGGCTTGTGATACATATTTATGTTTTCAACACAAATTTCTAGTTTCTGTTCCAATAACCCTGTGACCTGTGGCAAACATTACCTCCAAATCTGCTCCAGAAAGCAGCTTGTAAGTGCTCTGATGCTATTTGGAACCATGTAGAATGTTATAGCTATAAATAAAAAATATTTTCATTCAGTACCTTGCCAGCCTTATTTCCTATGTGCAAGCCAACCAGTTTGGCCTCTCCAGGCTTTCACACCTTTTTGGCACAGGATTTGAGGCTGGATTTCACAGTAGCAATAGTAGCAGGAATGGTAACTTGTGAAACCAGATTGCCACCACTCAGCGTACTCCAGAAAGATAACTTGTAAAATATTATAGGCCAAATAGGTTTCTGACCCTTCCTAAACATTTGAGGGGCTTCAGTTTGTTTTCCCAGGCAGAGACTTCGGCAAAGCTTCGGCAAAAAAAATTCCCATTGCTTGGTGCAGAAACAACAGCAACAAAAATTCACTTTCAGAAAGGATTCAGCTTTCTCTGTCTTACTCATTCTCAGAGGGAACTTGCTGTGCACCACTTTTTGCCTGTTGCCTCTTGTCCCATTGCTGGACACCCCTGAGAAGAGTCTGGTCCATCCCCTGACCCCTTCCTGCAAACACTGACAAACATGGATATTGTCCCCTCTCAGTGTCTCTTCTCAAGCCTGAACAGGCCCAGCTGCCTCAGCCTTTCCTTGTCACAGAGATGCTCCAGTCCCTTCATCATCTTTGTCACCCTCCTCTAGATCCACTCCAGGAGCTCCATATCTCTTGTCCCGAGGAACCCAGAACAGGGCTCAGCACTCCAGATGTGCCTCACAGGGCTGGGCAGAGGGGCAGGATCACCTCCCTGACCTGCTGGCAATGCTCTTCCAAATGCACCCCAGGATCCCTTTGCCCTTCTTGTCCCCCTGGGCACTGCTGGCTCATGGACAGCTTGTTGTCCACCAGGACCCCCAGCTCCTCACACAGCTGCTCTCCAGCAGGTCACCCCCAGCCTGTGCTGGTGCCAGGTGTTATTCTCCGCCAGGGGCAGGACCAATAAATCCAATAAAAACTACAACCAACCCTACCTCCCCCAAAAAACCACAAGCAAACGGACACAAAACCAACCAATGAACCCAAACCAGATTCCAATTAACACCTCCAAAGTGAGGGGGAAGATTCTTTCCCTTGAAAAGGAGGTTGTGATGGACTGAAGTCAGTAATATCTTAAACATTGTCAAAATCATAGAAAGACTTTTTGTCAAAGTGCAAGAAACAACAACCTGTGGTCACTGAGGCACCCCCGTCTCCCAGTGCCTCCCAACTGGAGTTTGGACTGTGGCTGGGGGCTTGAGACAAGACTATCGTCTCATCATCTCAAGTCTGAGGAGAAGTAAACAAGGCCAAGGAAAGAAGAATGTATCTGTGTTAAGAACCAGCCCTAGGTGGGCTCAGGGGGTGGTGGGGGAGAAGGGTTTCGGGCATGTGATGGTGAAATCTCTCCATACCAAACTAAATAAATAACCCCCTGCCCTCCCTCCCCACCCCCACCCTCGAGAAGACCAGGTAAACACAGGACATTCATGTGAGAGGCAGCTGAGAAGGGCTCATAAACCACGAAAGACCCCCAGAGAGCCCCCCCTAATCCATTCCTGAGGCCTCCCATCACCAGAAGGCTGAAGGTGATCCAAGTGAGGCAACAAATCTGTTACAAGAGACTGCCAAGTTTCCCACCCAAAAGGGAGGTACCGGGCATCTCCTGAACATATATTAATCCATTGGACTCTATGTTTTTTGGGAAACCCTCACTGGACTCTATGTTTTTTGGGAAACCCTCACCACCAAGAAGACCAGAAGAGCCAGACCAACGGGATGCCACCAGGTTACACAGAGTGGTGATACTTTTTTCTATTTTAGTCTCTCTCTTACTTTCTTTCTTCTACCCCCACCTGCTCCTTTCCCTTATTTCCTTCTATCTCTCTGTCTCACATTTACCATTAAATAAAACCCATGCTATTGACTTTGGGATTTGGTCTCTTTGTACCTTAATTTGGGGAGAGGCATTTCTAATGATTTTAATAACTGGTTACAGAGGTGCAACTCCCATTTTTTTCAATGAGTGTACAGCCCTATGCTTTCTGATATTTATAAGCAGCTCATAATTTCATTTCATTTCAGCAAGTAGATCTGCTGTCTGTAATGTTTTTCATTAAATGAGATGATCATTTCATAACTATTTACCTGGATTTTTTTCTAAACAAAGAACTGTAGCAGTGTAACCAGCAGTATTGTGGGGTGTTATGCAAGCAGTCAAGCCTTCCCTTACCTGCTCTTCAGCATCTTCAACATCTGAAAAAAGTGGTTGCGCCATTTTTCAAACTTTATTTTTTTTGTGATAAGGAAAAGCTATCTAGCTTTGAATGTAGGCATTTCATTGCATGCAGAACCAATCCCTAGTAAACCCCTGGGATATCCCAAGAAAGACTTTGCCTAGTTTTCAGATGCAAATCCAAGAATTGGGTTGAGTCAAGCAAAACTGATTCAAGAAAGGAAATTATTATTAAACAGTTCCAAGTAGCTCCATTTCCTTTAGGGATCTCCCTTCTTAGCATCAAGCAGGAGCAATAACGGATAATTACAGCAGGGTTTACAGCACCATGTTCACAGAGGCCTGTGAGGGAGCCTTGCACTGACCCTTGGGACACATCAGATGGCACCCCCTAAGGCACAGACCACCTTGTACTTATTAGAGAAAGAGCTTTAAATACTCTCTTCTTTCATATCTGGATTGTGTTGGCCCCATTTCAGGAAGAAATACAGAGCCTGAGCAAAAGTCTCTTCAGTTAATGGGAGTTTCCTCACCACTGTGAGAGGGCTTGCTTCAGGCACCATGGCCTGAAACTTAATTTTAAGCAAATCGGTTCTGTCACCCTCTCCCTCACTTTGAATTAAACATAAATACCAGCTTAGCTTTAGAAGACCTAAGTCCCAGATTAGAAGCAGAACAAGCACAAGTCCTGTAGGAGAAAGAGGATGACCTGCAGGAGATGCAGGGAGGTAACTCTCAAGGAAATTTGGTTGTAGTGGCCACATGAGAGAGGGGACAGCCAGCACTCATTCTTGAGTTATCCTGCAGAGTTTTGGGCAATAAGGAGCAAGCCAGGCTTGTGTACATGACAGCACCCAGAAAGGTAGGAAGCTGACATACACATTATTTTTATATAGCACAGTGCCAGGGGAGAACTAAATTTATAATGATTAACATTCACTGCAGTTGCTATAGTGACGGATTTTGTCTTCTGCGTGCGCTAGACAGCTATTTTCTCCTCCAGGCCTTAGAGAATATTGCCCCCAAAAAGCATCACTCTTAGGTCACACAGCTGACAGCTGAAATAACACCCAGCCCCCTGAAAATTTTTAAAAATTTATTGGGTTTTCCTATCGAACTATAAGTAAGTTTGATAGCAGATGGACAAATTACAGCAGGATGACACCAGCCCTTTAACTAGCCCATAAAGTGTTCTGCAGCATTTTCTGTTTTGGCAACCAGAGCATAGAGAATATATGAGGCAGCCCCAAGACATCTGAACACCAGCAAGTCCTGCTTTTAGGGGCAGTTGGACTTGCAGTCCAAGGCCAACTTTTGCACAGCACCTTTTTTTTTTTTTCCCATAACTTTCCTTGCAGAAAGCATTTTATTAGGTCTTCTTAGCAGCAGAGAGGAGGCAGCATCAAATGCTCTTTCTCTATCCACAGTGCTTGCACGTGATTTGCCTTTAAAATACATTACTAGTTTTAAGCACTTTACCAGAAAGCTGGGAGGACATGCTCAGACGTGTGAACCCCACTTCTTGTGTAAAGTTTAAGTTATCAGTTGTGATTTAAACATAAAAGAAACATTTTAGCAGCAGTGTTGGGACTGCTGGTGAAATTTGTCACTGAGATATAGACACTGAGAGCCTTTCCAAATACAAGTGAAGCAGAGGGTGTCTTGTAGGCAGTTTGTAATTACAGTGATGGCGTTAATTGTAACATACAATGTATATTCCTCAGAAGGGAGGAAGGCTGTTTCCAGCAGGAGAAAAAGTAATGACAATGCAGTTTTAGGTTATGAAAGTCCTTTACTTAAAAGCTGCTTGGGAGAGAAGTGCCATGTTAGAGGGCACTGGGGCCTTAGGACCTGCCCACACAGGGACACAGGGAAATCGACTGGAGTTAGCTAAGGGCTGTAGATTTAAAGTGAATGGGTTGATCTGCATTAAGTTGCTTTGATTCTGAGTTAGGATCTTTATTCCACTTTCAGATGTAATTAAGCCGAAATAAATTACAGTCAAGCAAGGCTATTTGAAATCCAAGTCCACTGGAGAGTGTTCAACCAATTTAAGCAATCTGCTTTAGAAAAGTTAATTCAGATCAACTTTCCATATCCTCACACAGCCAAAAGTCCTCCAAAGGGCAAACACTGGGCTGTCAGCAGAGTCAGTCCCTGCCCTGCTAATGCCAGGATCTGGTCCTGAACATCTACTCTTTAATCTGCAAGATGCAGCACATGTCAAAGGGCACATATCCATCATGGATGTCTGCTCTTGCCAGCCCTTTCCCATGCTTCCCATTGTATTTATTTGGTTTTGGTACTCAACAGAGGCAGGGCTGTGCCAACAAGGTGCCTGGAAGCAGGACTGCTGTGAGTAGAGAGGGTTGGGCTGAGCAGGGCAAGCTTTTGCCCCCACAGCTCTGCCCTGGCTGGAGTACCACATACCCCCACCCCACAGCTGCATCAGACATCCTGACACTGCCACAGGGTGAGAGGAGCCTCCCAGCACCTGGAGATACCCCAGACCACAAGAGTGTTTATGAGGCACCACCACAGATTTGTTAATGGCCTCTGTACAAGACAGCATGGTCCAGCTGCAGGCCTGCAGCGCTCCAAGCCACAGCTATAGCCAAGGATGAAAACAAAGCCAAAGATCTTAACGAGCTCACAGGATGCACAGAGCTACATCCTAATAGCAGCACTTTTGCCATGTCACATTTGATGCTCCTAAAAGGCAAAATTCCTCATTGCTCTCAGTCCCACAGCAGCCAGCATCACACATCATAGACATGTTTTCATCAAATAAATCAAAGCCTTGCAAAATACCTCCCACAGATGAGATTTAAAAGCCTGGAGTGCTTTTGAAGGCAAAGATGTTGAAAAAAGTTCCACTGATGAGGGTTCATGCAAGTGTCACCCTTATCATCTAAATGTAGTAAAAATGCAGTAAGTGCCAGCTACAAATACTTCTAGCAGTAGTTGCTGTGATCCAAGAAGAAAAACATCCTTTCAAAGGAGACACAGGAGGAATGAATACAGAGGATCTTATTCCACTTGCTCTAAATTATCAGCTGACACTCTTTGCACAGCTCAAAGTGGGTGAACAATGGAGCAAGAATTTCAGTATCTATTAAAAGAAAGATGGAAAATAAGAGGATTAAAGTCAAAGTGCACACAACCCTATTTCATCACAAGAACTGTAAATAGATTTATACAAGCATTATATGACCAATTACCTGCCTTTGCTTTCATGATCTGCCTGGGCTTGGTAATTCATTCACATCAAATTAGAATTTGAGGAAACAAGAAGGGAGAAGATCTTATCCTGCACATCTATGTAACCCAAATACAGTTGGTAATTTGAGGTATTCCTGCACAAGGCCTTCTATGGAGAAGACTATTTGTTTCTTTGTTCTTATTTCTGCCCGCCCCTGGAACTGCGCGGGGTGCCGGGCAGGCCATAGTGGTCCTCGGACTGGCGGGAGGGCAGGCAGGGCAGCCCTGCATGAAGTGTCGCAGGTAAGCAGTGCGGGGGAAGATATGAGGTAACACGGTGGGGGGAGGATAAGGTCAGGGTGGATAACGGGTTCTTCTGGGGGGTTGGGGGTCTCGGCCGGGCTACGGCCATGAGAGGTACTCAAGCCCCAGGTGGGTACTGGGGCAGGAACGGTTTGGTTTCAGCTCACCTGTGGTTACTGTACAGGTTCGGTATGTTCTGGATATATTTGTTGCGTCCTGAAAGGGTAGTCAGGATAAAGGGATGTTCCTGAGTATTTCCCTGGGATTGAATATAGATGGGTGGCAGAAAATCCATTGCGCAGGCTTGAAGGCCTTACCCACATTCACAAAGCCCTGTAGCGATGGGCGAGGGTTGAAATGGCAGGTGAAAGGTGCACTGGAAGCCGCAGACCCAACCCTGCATGCAGGCGGTTCAGGGCATTGGTCATTAGAAACTGACCAGAGATGACAGTCTCTTTGGGCAGCACCCTGAACGACCAAGCAGCCTTTTCAAGGAGAGCACTGCTTGCTCCACTCAGAGAGGGGCCTAGAAAAGATGACCTAACCACAGCTCATCTCCTCCTTCACCTGGTTGGTTAACCGTGGCCAACGGGCATCTTCCTCCAATGCAAGTCACACAAAGATCAAGAGACAAAGGCACACACCTGCCTCCAAAGGTATACCCAAATTAACTCTAGCATGCTGGAACATCAGAACCATGTTTGATTCTGCAGATAGTGGACATTCTGAGCATGGGTCTGCCCCAATTGCCCACGAACTATCAAGTCTCAACATTGCAATAGCTGCTCTCAGTGAAGTTCACCTCAATGAGGAAGGCAGCCTTAGAGAACATGGTGCCGGTTATACACTCCTTTGGTCAGGTAAGCCCAGAACCAAAAGGCAACTCTCAAGAGTTGGCTTCATGATTAAAAACTCTATTGTTCCTAAACTCAAAAATCTGCCAACAGGTCATTCTGACCGCATTATCTCCCTACACCTTTCACTACACAACAAGCAATACGTTGTCCTCTTTAGTATGTATGCCCCAACTCTCCAAGCTGACCCTGCTGAAAAAGATAAATTCTACACCAACCTGCGCCGCCTTACCCAAAAGGTTCCTGTAGATGATAAGATCATTATTCTTGGTGATTTCAACGCCAGAGTAGGAAAGAATTTTGAAGCCTGGAAAGGAATATTAGGCAAGCATGGTGTTGGAAACTGCAACCATAATTGTCGACTTCTGCTAGAATTCTGTGCAGAGCAACAGCTCCCCATCACTAATACTATCTTTCAGCAGAAAGATAGTCTGAAGACAACCTGGATGCATCCCAGATCTAAGCATTGGCACCTCATTGGTGCGACAGAGAGATGTCCGCGATGTCCACCATACCCGCGTGATGCCCAGTGCAGAATGCCAAACAGACCATCGACTGGTGTGCTGTAAACTCAACTTCAATCTCAAATTCAAACCTAAAAGGGGCAGTATCCCAAGGAGGAAACTCCAAGTTAACAATCTCCAATCAGCCACAGTGAGAGACAGATTCTAGGCAAATATTCAAACTAGGCTCGAAAACCATTCCATAGATTCTACAGATGCCTCTCCTGAAACACTTTGGCACCATATTAAAAACAGCATCCTGCAAACCTCTGAAGAATCCTTAGGGTTCTCCTTCAAGAAGAACAAGGACTGGTTTGATGAAAACAATCAAGAGATCCAGGAATTGTTGAGGAAGAAGAGAACCGCTCACCAAGCACGCCTTGCACTGCCATCCTGTCATGTAAGAAAAACAGCCTTTCGTCTTGCATGCAGCAAGCTCCAACAGAAACTCCGTGACATCCAGAACAAGTGGTGGATCAATGTAGCTGAGAAAACTCAATTATGTGCAGATACAGGTGATCACAGAGGATTCTATGAGGCCTTGAAAACAGCATACGGGCCTACATACCAGGTCCAAAGCCCTCTACTCAGTGCTGATGGTCAAATGCTTCTGACAGATAAAACCTCCATTCTGAATCGATAGTCTGAACACTTTCAGACTCTTTTTAATACCAGCCACGTAGTCCAAGACTCAGCAATTCAGTCCATCACACAACAACCAGTAAAGTATGAATTGGATACTGCCCCCACTTTAGGAGAAACTCTTAAGGCCATACAGAAGGTGAAAACTGGCAAGGCAGCTGGGGTTGATGGAATTCCTCCTGAAGTCTGGAAACATGGGGGCCTTGCACTCCATGCTAAATTTCACGAGCTTGTGGTGTGCTGTTGGGAACTAGGTGAACTATCATCGGACCTTCATGACGCAGTCATCATCACTTTGTATAAGAAGAAAGGAATTAAATCAGACTGCTCAAATTACCGTGGTATTACTCTGCTCTCCATTGCAGGCAAAATCCTGGCCAGACTACTCTTGAACAAACTAATACCTGCTATAGCAGAAGGAATTCTACATGAAAGCCAATGTGGTTTCAGAGCCAACAGGAGTACCACAGACATGGTATTTGTTCTCAGACAACTGCAAGAGAAGTGTAGGGAACAGAACAAAGGTCTCTATGTAACCTTTGTTGACCTCACCAAGGCTTTCGATACTGTGAGCAGAAAAGGTCTGTGGCAGATTTTGGAACGCTTAGGTTGTCCCCCCAAGTTCCTTAAAATGATCATCTCACCCCATGAGGATCAGCATGGCCAGGTCAGATATGGCAATGCACTTTCTGAGCCCTTTCTAATAACCAGTGGTATGAAACAAGGCTGCGTTCTTGCACCAACCCTATTCACAATCTTTTTCAGCAGGATGCTCCAAAGGGCCATGGCAGACCTCGAGGATCAGGATGGTATCTACATTCGATACTGTACTGATGGAAGCCTATTTAACTTAAGGTGACTGAAGGTCCACACCAAGACCTTAAATCATCTTGTCCAGGAGCTGCTTTACACTGATGACGCCGCCCTTGTGGCCCCACACAGAAGCAGCTCTGCAGCGTTTAACATCCTGCTTCGCAGACGCTGCTGAGCTCTTTGGGAAGTCAGCTTAAAGAAGACAGAAGTTCTCTATCAACTGACACCTCAGGAAGTCTTCCATCATCGCCATATCACAACTGGTGAATCAGAGCTTAAATCAGTCCCACAGTTTAATTACCTAGGTAGCCTCATCTCCTCAGATGGTAAGATTGATGGAGAGATAGACAACAGGTTAGCAAAGGCATACAGTGCCTTCAGAAAGCTTCATAAAAGAGTTTGGCAAAATAAACACCTGAAGAAAAGTACAAAGATCAGTGTTTACAGAGCCACAGTGCTGTCTACTCTTTCATATAGATCTGAATCATGGGTCATCTACCGCCACCACCTGCGTCTCCTAGAATGCTTCCATCAACGCTGCCTTCATACAATCCTAAACATCCACTGGTCAGATTATGTGACTAATACATCTGTTCTAGAACAAGCAGCAATCACAAGCATTGAGGCCATGTTGCTGAGAACACAGATGTGCTGGGCAGGGCACGTCTCAAGGGTGAAGGACCACCACCTCCCTAAGATCCTGCTTTACGGTGAACTTGCCACCGGCTGCCGCATGAGAGAAGCCCCGAAGATACAAGGACTCCCTGAAACAACATCTCAGCCTCGGCCATATTGATCAACAGCGCTGGTCTGCTCTGGCCTCCAGTCGGAGGCCTGGAGACACACTATCTTTAATGCTGCTGATGCCTTTGAGAACGCACGCAGGATCACTCTTGAGGAGAAAAGACAATGCAGAAAGAATCGTGCCTTGCAGAATTTACCACCTAAGGAGTCTTTCTGCTGTACCTTTTGCAACCGGACACGCCTGTCTCGTATTGGCCTTTTTAGCCATCAATGCGCTTGTAACAAACGTGGGTAGAGCCCTTCCCAAATCTTTGTTCGCGAAGCCTAGCCATGATGATGATGATGATGATTTCTGCTCATTGCTGCTTATCCTCACAACTGCAGAGGTGTTTGCTTCCAGTATGAAACCTCTTTTTGCACACTACCAAGCAGAAGAGCTCCAAAAACCATGAATCCAGTCAGGCTGCAAGTTTTTTAGCATAGCAGGAACCAGGGAGGAAACAACTGTGTATAGAGTTAGTCAGGTGTGAAAACTGACTTCCCCAAAATAAGTTGTCCTTGGTCTGTGAGGATGTATGTGGCCTCCTCCTAACTTTTTAGGAGCATGCCAGCTGCAGAAGAGGAAATAACCCCGTAGCCTTGTTTTCAAAAGGTACAGATTTTGGGGTACTGGAGACTCTCCGTATCTTTGACCCCAGCCCCACACACATACATGCAGGTACAAGCCTTCACTTGAAAGCTTTTGAGTAGTTCCCTCAACATCAGTGTGGTCAGTCTGCGTTGAGAGGCTGCATTAAGTCTGCAGGATTCACCCTGTTTAGTGAGCTGTACATTTGAATATAAAAAATGAAGACTTGAGTTCCTGGCCAGTCTGCCTGAGTGAAGTTCTCAGGCTTGCTCTACAGAAAAAGTCCCTCTGGGCCTTTGTAGAGGTAACCAGTCTATAAACAGCCCAATGGAAACTTCCTAAAGTTTAAAATTAGCGTGAACGACACTGACATCTCAAATATCTTGGCAGAAAGTTTCACAAGCTTTTTCTGTGGAAGACCAACAGTAACCTCTCCACGTTCACTCCCCACAGAGCCCTTCCATCCCCTGGGGGTCTGCATTTCCAGCAGACCCTGCCATAGTACCAACACCACCAGCACTGAACTTGGGCTCAAACAAGATGCCCAACTCATTTGTAAACATGAGGTACCAAGGTCCAAGTGACCCCTTGGATACAGGGAACAGAAGGCAAAACCCCCAACATCAGCCAGGGTTCTCATCTCAAAAGGGCTATCTTACAAGTGAAATACAAATCAGGGAGAAGAAGACAGAAAAGAAAAAGCCAAGATAACTGACTTATAAATAAATAACAAAAAGGCTCCCTTCAATCCAAAATGATGATGATGATAATAGAACAAAAATATGTTTATGGAACAAAGGAAGATTGATTAGCAACAGTTAAGAGCTTCACTCAATCTTATTTCTACGTTTTTAATATCATTTGCCTAAAAACCCCCACCACTTTCCATTAAAAAACAAAAAATGACTCACTAGTAAATCAATGAGAATAACATTAATAAGACAAGTTTTCAGTGCCAAAGTATCTATAGCTGAGTCTGTAACTGCTAATGAAACCAGAAGCCCTGGCTTCTGATTTGGTGTCAGGACCCAGCTGAGAGACATCAGTGATTCCCTGCTCCCCAAGAGGGGCACTTGCCCCTCACTCCGTCGCTGGCTGAGACCCCATACCATAGCACTGTGCTGCACACAACTGCCTGATGCAGATAGGAGCATCAGGGCTGCTCGTCACTGCACAAATTTCCGAGCCCCTCCCAGCAGGAAATGCCTCCATCTCCTAAACTTTCCATCTGACGCAAAAGTAGAGGAGAGATTTACCCCCACGCTACAACAGAAAGTTGCTCATTAACCTGGAAGTTCATAGACTTTTCTAGCTGCATTTCCAAGAAAAGAGAAGGGATGTTTATTTTAGCTGTACTTCTCTGAATTCACTTTCAGATAAGAATAAAGTAATTAAGAGAAGGGGAACAGAGGAAATCTGCACATCAGATATCAACTTACCAACTCATGAGAGTTCTCTGCCTTGGCAGACAATCCCAAAGCAAACGCCATTTCCCATGCTTCAGGCATATGATTTTCCCACAGGCTTCTTCAGGACAACCGGCTCTGTGACTCCAACAGGGATTCATAGCAGTCAGCTCAAGGTCTGAGATACAGACACTGCAGATTTCATTGTGGTCAAAACAGATAAAAGCGTTTTAGCCATTTTTCCCACCTATATCTTTGAAGAATACTTTAAACAGCTTTCTCTATTTTGAATAACATAAACAGCCAAGTATATGCATTCTTTTTTTTTCCAAAACCAGGGAAAAGTGATCGCAAGCCACCCAGATAACCAGGCACTTCTTTAGCAAGTTTGTGGTTGGTCTGCAAACTGGAGCACTAGATGCCTTTGGCAATGCACATCCTCTCCTGAACAGGTTAGCAGGGAGAAAGCTGAGGCCAATTTAAAAGCTGGTGCCCTAGGAGCCGGGAGGGGAGGTGAGGGGGAGAACACATGTGGGCACCCCAGCCCTGGGGAGCTCCCCTGCACCTGGGTGTTTGTCCCATTTGCACACTGTAAAGCTCCTTGGAATAAATCAGTCATCAAACTTCCCTGGATTGTCTCCCCAAACATTCAGAGTGTTTCAATACATCTCTCACAAAGCTGAACCCCAAAGATACACCAAAGACATGTTCCTTCTTTCCTTCAGCAAATTTCAGTCTGAGACTGGTGCATTTCTCATAGCTGCTCTGGATAAATTAATAAGTTGGGTAAATTAATGTGTAATTGGAAGACTGACTCAGAGCTGAACAGAAGCTTTCGGCCCTGAGAGGATAAATGTTAATAACTTTGGCTTCAAGAAAATTATAATTAGAAAAAAATACTTGCAAGAAAGGAAAAGTGACATGCGCATATTGAAATAGTCGACATAAAATGGCATTTTTTTTCCTAATTTATTAAAAATAAACAGGAACATGAGACTCCCGACCCTGTACAACAGAGTATTTCCCATATGCTCAAAGCAAGGAAGAGGGAACTCTCCTGCCCTGAGAACCTGCTGGCATCTGGAACCTCTGCCCCATCTCTCTGCCTTGAGGGGAGAAGGGGCTGGGGGGGCCCAGGGACAGCACCTTCCCAGCTGCACTCCCTTCTCCTGTGGAAGCCCACAGGAAAACATGGAGGAACCCATGGTCCAGCTCATCCACAGTGCAATCCCACTCCTCAGTTGACTCCACATACATCAGTCAAGGTATTCAGGGGCACAAGCATCTCAGTGTTTGAACTGAAACCTGTGAACTGGGGACAGAACACTCCCCAAACACATACAGCTGCTGTTCTGAGGAGATGCTAAATTACTTCACAAGAGCAAACCACCAGGCTCCAGGATTTTTCTCGAACAGCTCAAGTGACTCTCATTTTTAAATGCTCAATCCTTAGCTTTGTAACAAGAAAGCTGAAACTGTGCAAGTTTTTACAACACATCCTAAAGGCTGTTTTAATTTAAATATGTATTTTTAAATACTATTTTTGTCTGTGGGAAATATCTATTTGCACTTCAGGAAAAGGCTCTGGGTTTATCCCATTTAGGCATTTTTTTTTTGGAGTTCTTTTCTTCCACCCAGATACCTGAAAGTATCAGATAACAAATCTTGAGAGAGAAACTGAGCAACAGCTGTGGTAACAGGCATTAGAAAGCTGGTTTTAGACTACACTAGTGGCTTTAATTACTTCAAATACTACAAAACTCAGCAGCCAAAGAGTGGCAGGGAAGGCACTGGCCAATCTACAATAATCTGAATGCATCAGAAGCACTGACCTTGGGAACTCAATCAAGGCAGGCAATATTCATTAAATAGCAGTTGAATGAAAGAAACTAATCTTCATTTACAGATGGCCTTTAGCTTGTGTGAAGATCCCCACTGATTACACCTGCTCACATTCTGAAGCATGTGCAAATATTTCCACTACTCAAATTCCAGCCTGAGCTTCGTCCTCATAATGGATTTTGCTGCACTGTTAGAAGTGCTGAATACTGTAGAAAAGTACTTGAAGAATTCCATCCTCTCCCAAAACAGGAGAAAAAGAAGCTAGACACAGCAAAAATGGAATGTATTGTGCATTGACAAAACACTGCCATAAAATACAGAGAATCTCAGCCCATGGCAGCCCTCCAGCTCGTGGGCCTGCATGTGGCACATTGGCAGTGATCTGTTACCAAGGCAGATTAATGACCTTTCCCAGGCTTCAAAATTAAGATATCAGCAAGCATCAGAGCAGCAAGTGTCACAGGTGTAATACAGAAGTGCAATCTGGCCACATATTGCACTACTATGGGAAAACCTACACTGCAGGAAGCACATACAACAGCAAAACCCTTCAGACCCCAAAAGGTATCACAGAACTGTAGAATGGTTTGGGTTGGAAGGGACAATAAAGATTATCTACTTTCAACCCCCTTACCACTGGCAGGGACACATTCCATTTTTCCCACTTCCAATTTTCCCAAGCCAGGGATGCCCCTCGCTGCTATTCTTGCTTAAAATACCACTGCTTTGCTCTGTAGCTTTTTGCTTCTTCCCCTTATGCCTGTACATACACACACACACACACACACACATACCTTTCTCATACGGCAGTAAAAGCCAGGAATTCCCAAGAGCACAAAATTCCCAAGAGCACAAAAACAACTTCTTAAAATCACACTGAGCAGCATAATTCATTAATTTTCACTGAAGTGAGAAGCAACACTGCATATCAGCACAAAATCCCTTCCTGCAGTCTGCTCACATCAATCACACAAGGGGAGATTCTCCAGTTTCTGCTCCGGGCAAGGACCTGTTCAGGTTTACAAATGGAAAGTTTCCATAGCACTACAGGATTTCTTATGAGTGCCTGTGTATTTGCTTGAGTAAAGGACCTTAAAATATTAATACTGCAGCAAAATCACTTTGACTCAGGACGTTCCTGCCTGCCAAGTGGGACTCAGTGCCAAGCTATGAAGGTGCATGTCAAGTACTTTGCCTATTAGATATACGGCTGATAAGACGGGTTTGGTGCTTTTGTTTTGCTTGTTATAAAAAATTTCCTGAAACTGATTTCACAGCTCTTCCCACTCTCACCGAACATGCCATTTTCTGGTTACTTTTCCAGATGATCATTAAGCTTTTGTTACTGTTTGACCAATGAACAAATGCCAAGTGTTGCTCATGGTGGAATAATCACCTTCTGACTTTATAGGAAGATCTGTTTTTAAGAGCTTTGGAAAAACCATCCTCAGTTCTGCCAGATCACTATCTTCATGAATCAAAGCAATAGGTACATTAGCAAATAAATATATAATACATTTTTAACTGGAAGGCAGTTAAGCAAGTGATGAGGGGGACTCTCCAAAGGGCATTTTGAGCATGCAAATTCCTAACAGCTCCTGAGAGTCCTGAGCACCAGTCAGAGTGATATCACCCACTCTTCCTGCTTTCACAAGCACTGCAATTCTCAGCCTTGTACTGAGCAGTCACTGCAAGCTCAGCCCTCCTTGGAAGAAAAATATAAAGTGTTTCTGGCATTTGCTGATCCATAGAAGAGCTTTCAAGTGCAACTTCATCACAACAAAAAACCTCAAGCTAGATACTCACCTGTACCCAAGAGCTTTGGGGAGTTTGGAGGGATTAAGCTCACAGAGAGGGATGGCTTTGCAGTACAGGTTTTTTGTAACAAAATACTGACAGCTGTATCCACCCCTGTATGGTTTGTAACAAAGATGAAAAAAATCTGCCCTTCTAGTTTCCTTATGCTGAAAGCAGTGTGGTGCACAGCTCCCACATATACGCACTTTTCGTCACTGGTTCCTCTTCCTTAATACTTTAAAATCGATTTACAGCTGCACTCATCACCTCACCCTTTAATGACCTTCTAGCTGCATTACGACCTCAGCTTCATCTGCTTCGAGAAACCACAAGGCTGAACTTTTTTGTATTCATTTATTTATTTTTCTTCGAGTAACTCCCCTGTGAATTCCCCTCACAGTTATAGCTGGGCACAGGGGGGGAATTTAAGGCCTCAGCTCACAGAGGGGTGTGCTGGCAAATTACGCTTTGGAAAAACAGAGACTTCAGGTAACGGGATTGGCTCAGCTGCTATTAATCTGTATATCAGCTTTTCCAAAGATGCTTACGTTGGAAGATTAGTGAATAAAGCATCCATGTAACGCTGAAGCTACAGAACACAGCTTTACAGAAACCATCTGCTCCCAGGATTGGATGGATTGGTGAGGAGACTAGAGCACTGCATAGACACAGGTTTCATAAAGAAAGACACAACCTTCACTGTCCTTTTCCAACTCCCCAGAGACCTTCGAGGGTGGGGGAAGGTGTAGTGGGTTGAAACACAGCTCCTCCATGGTGCAGGAATCTCCAGGTTCCTATGTGGCCATTGACACACTCGAAGTGACAGGAGTCGGACAGGAAGGGGACTACCAGGGGGCAACACAAGTTTTGTTTTAATATTAATAGCTATTTAAGAGAACTGAAAATTAATTGAGCTTAAAACTATTTCCTGTACTGTCCATTTTATGGCAGTGACAAAACCAGCTGATTTCTTGACATACCACTTCCTTGTTCGCTCATGCCACCAGGGATACTCATTTGCTATTTTTTTCATTCTCTGCCACATATGACAATGCTGCATTATAGCACCATCATTATATTTAATTATTAACTAAAAGTGTGAAATTAAAACAGAGTAAACCAGAATTCCTTCAGGTTTGGTTGTCTACAGGAAGGAGGGCATCAGGAGGCCAGGGACTGGCATGCAGAGCTGGATGAAACTTTCAGTATGAAACCTGGAACAGCACAGCTTCACCAAAGCCCAGCTTCCAGCTGCAGGTGTCCCACCCACACTCACTTATTCTGCCCTCGTTTTCTTTATACCTATCGAGAACTGAGATCTGGAGAGACCTCCTTGCTTCCTTGTAGGACACAGCCAGGGAGGAGATGGTTTTATTGCTCTGTCACCAAGGGAATGTTTTTGAGTCCCATATTCATGAGAAGAGAAACCCCGAGGTTAGCAGTGCTGTAACACAGGTTGTTTGGAGCATCCATAGAGTCACCTCCACCCCAGTGTCCCAGCAGGACATGGGTAGGATCAATGAGAAGCCAATCCAACAATGACTGTGTGGGCTCGGTTTATGAACACATGCCCATTTTATGGCTCTTTGCTGGCACCCCTCACCAGAATCTGCAGTCAGATCATGGCAAGCAAAGCAGCCACTCACAGATGAAGCTGGGAGTGTCACCTCTGCTTGGTGGCAGGACCAGAAGAGTCCAGACCAGGAGGTACTGTGTCTATCCCCAGGGCACAGGGACACTTCAGACCTCCACATGAGCTCAGCAGGGAAGCTCAGAGGCAACAGCTCACCTAAGAGGTGAGCTCTAAGTCAGCTCAAGCTCTCTCAGAGCTCAACATTGAAAGCTTATTGAGCAAGATGACAATAGTCTGAAAATCATGGGGCAGAAACAGCACTCCACAATCCTGGCACCTCCAGAGTGTTCAAAGACCTGCACAGCTGGACACAGAGAGCTCAGACCTGCTGCCAGGATACACAACTTACCCACACAATTACCCCAGGCCATTCAAAGGCAAGAATGCAAAATCGTTATCATGTTGTCCCAGTCACTCACTGATCTTCCTACACAAACAGTGCCTAAAACTAGAAGTGGGGAAAAAAACTAAAAAGAGACCGCAAGTCATATTTATGCAAATTAGAACTTTAACTCATTAAAAATAAGAAAAGTTTCTCTAAACTATTGGTCACAATTAGCCTTGTCAGGCTCAAATTATCTGCCACGACAGTCCTACTTCAACAAGATTGAGTTGCTTCTCATCCAAACTGCTTTGAGCATCTCAGTCCTAACAAATAAACAAGATTTCTTTATAATTTCCTTTAAATTCTTCAGCTTCAGTCCCAGTTCCCACAACCCATACAAATAACCTTGAACCGGCAGCTGGTACAAGACACCATCTTCTAAATTCTCTAGAAAACTCCGTTCCCCCAGCGACAAACTGCTTTGCACTCTGTCCCAGGCACAGGAGGTCCAGCCTTAACTGTTTGCTCAGCCTTCTTCCTAAATTCAAGTGCAAATGCCCCCTCGCACATATTTTCTTAAGAAATGTGGGTCTTTAATATATCTTTGGTAAACCAAGAGAGACTCAAATAAGATAATGTCTGTGAAGATACCTGAGAAAACTATAGGCAACTGAGAGGGGAAACAGATTCTCAGTTCATGAAAATGATTTACAGCTTCCCTGAAGATAGGATACTTCATTGATTTATCTCAGTTAAAGATCAGGTTCCGTTTTTTAGAAGTGTTTTAAGTGGTAATGCAGTTATTCAGCATTTCTGAATGGGTGCGGATCACTCAGCCAAGCAGAAGAAAGCCAAGGAAGTTCCCCCTCCATATACTTGTTAAGATTAGTGTTTATGTAACACTTCAGGCACGATAAATTACAGTTATTTTGTAATATATAAAGCACATACTTTGCATGTAACTCAATTTTCCTATTTTTATGCTGCTGGGTGTATCCAAAACTGGCTTTTAATGAAATACAGCCTACTTTCACACATATTTTATTTTATTTTGGGAAAGGAAACGAGTGCTACAAATGCTGGTACCGCTTTCACCATCCAGGGCCCTGCATTTCATTTTAGTCTTTAACTATCAGAGAAGGACTCAGCTTTTCCACATTTTGACAGGTTGGGTTTATAGACCTGGAATGGCCCAAGGCATTTCAGCATCACTGGAGTGGTACAAGGTAAGCACCCGTGGAGGGCTCTGTGCGAATTACTGAGGCTTGGAACAGGTGATAACACACAGCAGATCCATTCTGGAGGAGGATTAGCAAAAGCTTGGCTGATTTAATCACCTTCTTAGGAGGACCCTCCTTCTGAGGTTCTCCTGCACAGAGGTTTTAGAATTCCTTGAAACTGTAAACTATGCATCCCCATGCTAAAATTTTAACTTTTTCTGACGTGTAGAACACCATCAGTACCTGCTGAAGACGGGTTTGTCACAGGTTTGAATTGGCATTGGCTCATGGAAGCACCTCGCCATTGCTTTTGTAAAGGATACCAGGGCCAGAGAGGAAGAACACTGCAAGATACTGCATGAATGGAAATAAAGACATTCCAAGTTGGTTTTGTTCCAATAAGGACAGCTTTCCATGCACACTGACCTCCAAAACCAGCAGCACACCCAGAGCTGGCACAGAGACAGCAAGCCAAGCTCCCTGGGAAGTGTTTGTTCTGCTCAAAGAGATCTCCCTCCTGCCAGAAGTTACTCCAAACCAAACTGCTTTCAATTCACTCCCTCCACTCCTGCCCTTCTCTGGCTTTCAGAGGGTTATTTAGAATAAAGTGCACTAGACATACACTTTTTCAAACCATCTCCAAGGTCAGATTTTCCTTGTTCATCTTTCATTCTGCTTTGCAAACATCCCTGTATCTTCCCAAAACATAGGAATTTTTTTTTTTTCAAATGCTCATTGCTGAAATCCCCAAATCAGTTTTCTTCATTGTACACTGTACACTGAAATTAATGGTAGAGTGCTAAGCTTCAAGTCTGACTCGCCTGTCAAAAGATGCAATTAAGATTAAATTCTCCCTGTATCACACATGAAGTTGCAAGCTGAGTTTAGGCCAGCAAGCACATACAAACTCATGCAAAACTTGGAGACGCAAACATCCTCGGGAGGATAAGTAGCAGCAGGAGCCACTTACCTACAGAGGGAAGTATTTCACAGTACTTGGATGGAAGATGAGGGGTTCCAAAGCTGGCTCCCACAAGGGCTACTTCCTTTCTCAGTGGAGATGCCGTGAGGGTGCTGTGTTTGTAAACCCTCTGGCACAATCCCCTGAAAGAAGCCCTCCATACCCACCTCCAGAACTGCAGACAAGTTGTGCATGGCAGGAGCTGTGTGCTACCAATTCCAAGAGACATCAGATCTCCCTCCATTGCATTACCAGGATGACCAGTCATGGTTCTGTGTGTTGAAGCCATTTTCCATACCTTTCACAAGACAAGGCTGCTGAACAGCTCACTGAGTTTAGGTCAAAAAGAGAAGCAGCTATTTGCAGACAGAGACATTTACAACTTTACCTTCATCTGCACTTTAAAGACAAGCTAGAAGCAAGAACGTCCTCTTCCTTGAAAGTTCTGTCTTCGAAAGGGAGTACTGATCTGTAGCTCCTTCTTGAAACCTGGAGTGAGGCACAAAGCCAGCTGGGTCCCAGCTTGCTCCCAGCATTCTCCAGGGAGCTCATGAGCTCCAGGTGATGCCTTGCTGAGTACAGTGACTGCAGGCAGCTCCCTTCCCAGGACACCAGGTAACGTATCCACACCTCCACAAGATCTTCCTCACTTTCATCTCTTCTATAAACGCACAGGGATATGAACTAAGATGTATATGGCCATGCACACAAATTATCTGCTCCAGAATGAAGCCTGATGCTTCCACACTGTGCTTTGTATCATCAGCTGAAGCAAGTAATGCAGTTTCCCTGCCAGGCTGGTATGATTCACAAGTGAAGACAAGCACCTACAGTGCTGGGCAAGAGTGTCAGACTTCACAGTATAGAGCAGAGAATGAGCCATCCTACACCTTCAGTTGGGTGCATGCACAAAAACAAAGGAATGTGTGGCTGGGGCAGCTTGTGTTTCTCTCCAGGAAGTGCCAGCATGTATTTTTTTAACCGTCACTTGATACACTGGTTGTCAGATCTAGTTCCCACTCACCCACTCCATTCTTCTCAGGGAGGTGAGGACAGGTGTGTTAACTCAGGTGGGAACAGCTTGAATTTCTGGGACTTTTCTCCCCTTGTCTTTAGTGAAAGCACACCATAAAAACCCACAGGCCCCTTTGTTAGCCCAGACAATAAAAAATCTCCTTTAAAGACAATGAAGTCCAGTGTTCCTCTGTCAGTAACATATTTTCATTGCTTTACATCACCCAATTATTTCCTCATCCAACCATGACCCCCTGGCAGCAGCACTTGCCTCCTCTGGTCTCTGCTCACCAGAAAACCTCTCCCCACCCGTGTTCCTGGCTCTCGAAAAAGGCAAAGTGGAAAAAACAGTTTCCAGCTGGAAATGTTTTCCACCCTTCTCATATAATTATGGAGAATTTTTCCAGTTCTTAGCCCTTCAGCAGGTAACTGGAAAGGGCAGTGTTGCCCTCTTCCTGTTTTCTACATGGAGAGAGTTGTTTACTCTGGAAGTGGTTAGGCTGCAGGAGGGATGAGGCTTTTGTTACAGTCTAGCTGTTACTGCCCACTAACTTACACCTGGCTCTTCTAAATACCAGACTTGCCATCACTTGCAATTTATATTAGATTGGGATCTAGGCAGCCAAAAAGAGGGAAAAAAAAAGATGGTTAAAACTGGCTTATTTTAAGCTCTGTCATAATTCCTTAAAAGTGTGTTTAGACTGTAAGTGAATCACACACTGGATGTAGCTAAAACTGTTACCATCACATTTGAAATTCCATGCCCAGTGCAAGACTATTGCCATAAATAACAGAGGGTTCTGAGAGACCCTGGGGAGCCTGTCTGACATTCTTGCAGGAGCCCTGTAGAGGAGCAGGTGGTTTGGGGATCCCCAGGTGACCAGCAGGCAGATTGTTCTGGCTTCCCAAAAGCCACGTGCTATCCATCAGTTCCACAGCCCGAAACGAAGAGGGTGGCCAGGCTGATCTCCCCAGGGTGGATGCTTGGGGAAAATAACATGGTGGGAAATGTCAAATGAGACAACGTAGGAAGAGAGTCTAAAGGTATTCAAGTCTCAACTAAACACATACTAAGAAGGCAAATTGCTGTGGCAGACACTCCCTTGATCCAAAGGCCAGAGTTAGGACTGTTAGAAACTAAGAGTGGTGATGGGGAGAGGTTGCTGCAGCTCTCCCAAAAAACCCCTTATGGCTTTTCCCCCATAAGCGCTCTCCTCTCACAGGGAAAAGGAATGCTTAACAAGACACAACTGCCTTCACAGCATTCCTGCCCTAGCACTCCTGAGTAGTAGTGCCAGGACCTGAACTTTTTTCCCTACATATATGCCATACAATTTGTTAAGCACTGACAGACCCAATGCATCCCAAGAGATGGGGGTGCAGAGAGCCAGGCTCTGAGCTGAAGGAACAGCTCTGCAGTGGCCCTCTCACCAGCAGGGCAAGAGCCATGGGCTCATTGGAATGAGTAGGGGAGCAGCTCCCTCCCAGCTCTGCCTGCACTGGTGCAAGGCTGGTGCAAATCCCCAGGGTCATGGAGCAAAGATATTTACACCGGTTTCACCAAGGCAAAAACAGGCCAATGACTTCACAGGATTTATTCAAAACAGGAGAAGAAAAAGCTTTCTTTACAGACCTGATGAAACACACCAGTACAGGAGACAGGGAAGGTGTTCTCACCAACATACAAGAGATTGCACAGCTACTACTTCCATCATGCTGCCACAGGAGTCCCCTGGACCAGGAAAAAGCTGCCCTTCTCAGTTCTGCCTGTTTCAGCATGAGAAGCAGAGCACACTCTCCCTCCTCACACCTCATGAAGCATGGAAGCAGTAAATCTGCTCCCCACCTACTCAGAAAAGCACACAGCAGCCGAGAGATTCCTTCTAGTAGCTTGCAGAAGACTGGAACTCATCTAGAAGCAGCTCTGTGGTATTTGTTACTGGGGACAGGAAGTAATTTGCCAACAATTGCAAAGGTAGAGCAGCAGACAGCTGGTGAGCAGACTTCCAGTGAGCTCTCCCATGTGTGCCTTGGAGCATCTTCCCCAAAACATTTCCGAAATAAGGGTTCTTCTGTACCAAGCCCAACACTGTACTGGAGAAGTAAATGTTCACTAAAATTTATTTTAAATTATTTTAAAAAAAGTAACAAGATTTAAAAGTCTTGCAAGAATCACTGAACTGTGAATTGCCTCCCTCTTCCTTGGCCAAAAATGTCACCTGAGTGGTTTTAGAAGTCTTACAATTCAGAAGGAAGTTGTCAAGGTAATTTTACAAACTATTTATAAAATGAAATATTTTGGACAAGGAATTTAGCTTATCAGTATACAGCTTGACAGCATTTCCATAGATCAGTCCTGCTCTGAAGAGCTCCTAGGACTATGGGAACAAATTTTAAATTATTTTTCTTGTTTCCCAATGGACCAGGTTTTTGGCTGTCATAACCCTTTTTAAGCAAACCAAACTGTATTCACCATTTGATCCCAACTTGTGCAATCTCTGCTCAGAAAGCCTCTCCTGCTCCTCCCCCACACCATCATGGGCTGAGAGGCAGACAGAGGTATCCACCCACTGCATGAGCCTGGCTCCACTGGGAGTGAATTTATTGCAGTGACTCATGCAGATATGGTGTGGATGTACCACAGTGAGTTAACACCACCTCACAGAGCTGGTCAACAAAGTCCTAAGAGCAAGCGCTGCTACATGGAAGAGCTGTCAAAACACACCAGTGCTTAGACCTAACAAATCTGACAACCCTGATTTAAAAAGTGCTTTGACAGTCAAGGAAAACTAAACACCAATCCATTAGCAACGCGCTTTTCGGAAGCCGGGCAGGGTGGCTTTCCCATGAGTATAGATGTCCTCGTCTGTGCCCTGGTTCATGTGCTTCACCAGGTTCTTCTCAAAGAGCAGAGGGTGGTAAGCTCCCATGGTGCAGGCGTGGTCGTGAAACTTCTGGTAATAGTGGCAAATGTCCGTCTGCCGCTTGGAAGGGAGGAATTCGTACACGTCCACCTCATCACAAAGCGTCATCATGATTACAATGCCTGGGGAAGGATGGAAGGCAGACAGCCCACGTCAGCCCAGAGAACCAATTAAACACTCAAGCAAGACAGGCAGGCAGCAAGGAGCATCCAGCTCCAAGGGGAAGGGTTTCCTTTTGGGACATTCAGAGTAGAGGGGGAGCAAACAAATCTGGCCAGATCAGGGATGTCTTCTGAAGCTCTCCCTTGAGAAGTGTGCGATCGATGTGATCACAGCGGATTGTTTACAGTGACAGACCTGCTAAAAGGCCAATTTTTAAGAGTGCTACCATTCTCAATGACCTTCATGGAAACTCGGGTGTCTGCCAAGCATGCACTACACTTAGCTGCTTGAATAAGCAGGGATGAGATTTTCGTCTTTTCCCCACCTGCCTCCAGTGAATGCAGGGAATATGAATGGGACTGGTGCTGGGATATGCTCAGGGAGACCTCAGCAGCGCCTCTGCTCCTCAGGGTCCCTGCAGCAGAGCGGTGCTGCCCTCCTGTGTCTTCTGACAGGCACAGGAACTACTCGAGGACATCACACTGGGCACAGCCTGAAGACTTTTCGGCCAGATCAGACGTAAGCCATAGTTGCTGGCTACTTTTCTTCTAAGTGCAAGAATATACCAGGGAATCACAACCAGTGTAAAACATCACAGAAATTCACGCAGTATCTGAGATATCGAGGACTCTGCACAATCAGAGGAACACGGATTGCAAGACATTAAAAGAACCCATATGTGAAACCACTCATTTACCTAAGGCACATTTTAAACACATTTTCAACCACTTTTTCAAATTACAACTTTCAATCACACTTAGACCTTTCAGAGAAGCTAGAGTTGGAAACTAGAACTCATCTATGCCCCCGAATTTGGCGAGGTGATTTGCTTTACAAAGCTGGTAACTTGGCCCCAAGTTAAGCCACAGAGAAATTGCTGTCCGATGTGGCCTGGTGCCTGCTAACAATTTTGTTGCTGAAGTCATCAATTATGCTGTTACACAGTTATTCTGCACATATCCCAGCAATCATTTAATAGCTGCTGGACCTGGCAAAAATATGAAGTGACTCTGTTTACATGGAGATAGAAAGGTGCCTCTGCCCCAGCAGTGATGGGAGCAGAGACAGGAGCAGATGAAGGGTGGAAGCATAGCAGTTGGACATTCCATGGCAAACAAGACTATAGGTCTTGTGTGATCTCAAATACACGTGAGCTTTCCCAGAGGTTCACTCCTTTTTATTCATCTGGTCATGAGATCTGCTTTCCACTAAGTAGGAAAACCTTTGCAACAGCAGAATGTAAAATGAGCTCCTTTGCTGAGAGGCAGAATTTAGCATGCTGACAAGGAAGAAGTTAGCATGCTGCATAAGGGGGAACATCACTGAACTTTTCAGGGCAACTGTTTAGTCTGACCATCCCCAGCCCCTCAGTAAGTCATTTTATATATATATATATATATAAAATATATGGAAAGGATGAACAGGCTAGCACTCAGAATTCATCTGCAGTAACCAGAGTTACTTGCCTGACAAGATCTGAGCCTGCAGGAACCATATCCTTCCTCTCACACCCCGTGGGAACTGCTCTGGCACCAGAAGCTAGAAATCCTAGAGATCGTCCCAATGATGCAATCTGCCCTCCTGTTTCCATGTGGAACTGGGCTATGTTTGTAACTGCTGTTTCAGAGGAGTGCTGCAAACCACTTACTGTAGTGCAACTGCGCTGCTACTTTAAAGACAGGAAGCTTAAATTTTGGCATAAGACAAACACTGTAAAAACAACTCTGATAAGCACCATAGATTTGTAGTTGTCTTTGTAAAAAGGCATCCTGGAGAGTTCCTGCCTGCAAACTGAACCAGAAGTTTAGAGGGTGATTATCTTACCAAGCATTCCTGATGACGGTGGATTAGGCTGAATATGCTCCAGGGAATTCTCCTGCAGAATGTCCCAGAGTTGCCACTGCATTTTTGGATTCAGGATATAGAAGGGCTGCTCTGCATGTGTTCTACGATACGCCTTATAGCTTTCAAAAAAGTTGTAGTCTGGTTTTCTGTACCACTGCAAAACAGAAACAAGAAGTCAGACTATTTCTGGCCCATTTTCCTGTAACCAACAGGAAACAAGGATGAGTGAACCTGCTGATGCTGGGTAAAAGGTCCTGCTACACCTGCACACCCTGAGCTGCAACCCTTGGGTCACTGTGGTGACTTGACTCAGTGAACAGAGCAGGGAAAACGCAAATCTCAGTGAAGGACCATTAAATGAGATCAGCAACTTGTATAATTTCCTTCTGTACCTCCCAGTAGCAGATGATATTGAGAACTCTGCCTTAAATGTTACAGACCCCAATCCTTCTCAGTGTTGCAGTACAAAGCATCCTATTCTGCAGGCAAGTGTTCTCAGCACAGCCTCCCAAACCAGGCAGAGCTGATTTGCGTCCTAAATCTTCTCCTTTCAGTAAAAACACTTAGGAATGGTTTATGGGTTTTTTCTAAATAATTTTGAGATTTTTTTTTTCCTATGCTACAAATACCCCATCCTGGTTTTACTGACTCTTAAACATGCTGTCCATACCCCCTTATGCCACCTGGAGCCGTGAGACCAGACACAGGAATAAACATCAGTGACAAAATAGGAAATGCAGTCCAGAGAAAGGAAGGCAAAGCCTTTCAGTTACAGATAGAGCTCTAAATAAGAGTAAAGAATGGACTGTTCACTTCTACCTGCTTTGACTACGAGTCTCCAAAGCTCATCACTTATCAAATAATGCTCTTTTGTACTCAAAATCAAAAGTGAGTGCTAGAGGGATTGCAACACCCACTCATGACAGCCTTGCTGACACAGAGAGGAGACATTTGCTAAGATCTTCAGAGGGTTTCCTAATCCATTCCTAATGCATCAAGCATATCTCATGTCTCACTGGTGCTCGAAATATCCAAGCATCAACCAGCAGCAAATCTTAGAGTAACTGTCAGAAAGAACAGATCATCCTCTAACTGCTGCAGCCACCAGTGATCTCTTCCCTGTGGCATCAGTCCATGGGAAAGTAGATGTGGTGACCTGTTACACTTGGCCTGATGCCCTTCACAGGGATCAGGAACAGGCAAGTGTTTTCATAGGAGCACTCATGCATGGGGTGTTCTCAGAAGTACACACAGATACATCCACAATAATAAAGAGGTAAAAAACAATGGCCTTCAAAGGAGTGACTGCCCATGTTAGCAGGAAGTGGGTTAACCGAGGCACTTCAAAGCATATGAATCTGATTTTATTTACAGAAAACTCAGCCTTACCTCATGAATTTCTGCATGATAAGGTGCTGGATCCCAGACAATTAAAATTCCAGTGTTATATAGCGCTTCCCTCAGGAACTGCTTCTCTTCAACAGTGACAAGCTTGAATAACAACAACAAACGCAATGATATACAGTATGTTGTCAGAATGAGTGGGCAGCCAAGCAGTAAAAGACACCTGAAAACAGTCACAGCCACGCCACTGTTGGTTACTGAGCATTCCCCACTGTGTGCAGAAAAAAAAAAAAAAAGGCCTGCAGATGGGTGGTTTCTTCTGAGCAGCAGGAACTCCAACAGCCAGGGCTCAGCTGTGAGACCACCAGTGGAGGAAATGAGAGACCATGGCACCCCTGTCCAACCCAGCCTCACACCAAGCTCTCTATGCTTCTCCAGAGCAGGGGAGTCCAACTTAGGCAAAGGAGGTTTGAATCTTCTGAGAGCAGCAATGAGAAGGCAATCTTCAAACAGAGAAGTTCTCTCTATACTCTGGACACAACAACTGTTTGGTACACCTGAGGGTAACCCAGGTCTGCAGCACAAAGTAAACAATCAGAATTAAACAATTCATCTCCTGTCCTTCCCACCCAAAGCCATCATCTGTACAGGCACAGCTTGTAAACACTGTAATCATAAATCATAATCATAGAAATCAGCTTCCATTTGTCCTGATTTTCTCCACAGACCTAATTATAAGCCAGCCAATTAGTCCTTGAGCATCCTGGCTGCCCCAGCAGCCTGCCTGGCTGTCCCTGTAACCAGAGCAAAAGGACACTCCAGCTAGCCCAGATATGATTTATTTCAAAAGCAAAAAGAGTTTCCTCGCATCTGTTCATAACTCTGCAGGATTAAAGCTTGGCCTTGACCACGTGTGCTGCCTGGTTTCCTTTCCTTACAGCAGCTAAAATATCTAGGCCGCTTGTGAGCTGGAGCGTGCAATGCTGCAGGTGTGAACATCTGCCTGCAGCCTGTGGACACCAGAGGCAAGGAGGGGCACAGAGGTTGGTACCAGCCATCCCCTCAGCTGGGTACGAGCAGGATGGAGCACTGCAACGGGACAGTGACAGGGCAAGGAACACGGACACTTCATTTTCATTTCATTGTTTCTATTTAAAGGCTAGAAATTTTTCAGGAACTTCTCTGATGCAGCACCCACGAAAGGAGGGTTTGAGAGACTGAGCATCAGAGAAAGCAAGGGTCAGCCAAGCAAAGCCATGTGAGCTGGTAGAGACAGAGCGAGCTGCGATAGGCACAAAAGCAAAGGGATAAGAAACCAGGTGGGGAGCACCTCCACAGCCACAAGCTGTTTGCTGTGTCCTTCCTCACGCCCCATGGCTGGGTCTTGGCAATACTTGTTAACTCTTGGTCACTTAACCCGTTTGCTGGGGGAATCTGGTTCCCCAGATACTTTAGTGCCTATTTGTTGTGTTTAATACTGATAGTGACTGATTCTTTCTAAGTAGTTAAATTCATTTAAATTGCTACATTATTTACTTGTCTTGCCCAGATTTTTGATCCTAATTAGTTAACTGATCTACTGATTTCCTAGTTAATTTGTTTTTCAGCCAGTTCACAGTTTAAGCAGTATCTTGCTAATTCAGCCCCTACTCTCTTGGTACATTTATTGACGATATCGCAATGATTTCCTTCTTTCCAGCTTCCACAGTCAATGTCCTGTAATCTAAACACGATCCCCTTTCCCATCACAATCTTCCCCCATTCCACCGACGTGTTCTATCCTTTCTCTTCCTCCCTGCAGACTCATTAGTGCCAGTAACAGCACAGGCAGCCAAAGAAGAGAGTGCTCTCTATGACAGCGAGAAGTCAGCCCAGGAGAACTGTAAACAAGAACTGGGAGGAATGAGGAACTCTGGTCCTTGGTCAGCTCTGCAGGAAAGAGCTGTGTCCTCCACAGTGACATTGGCACTCCCCTCGCACACACTTCAGCCCTTGTTTTTGCAAGATGTGCTGCTTTCCCAGGGCAAATCGATGCCTTGTGTAAGACTGCAGGAAAACAAGCCATGAAAGGCAGCACCGCTGATGAACCAGTCAAGGTCTAAGAAAAAAAGCAAGGCAATGTTGAATAAATTCGTTATTTAAAACAACTACCAAACTTGTGGACCTACAAGCTTATCCTCAGATCTGGGGATCGCAACTGTCTCCCCCTCCTGCCAGTATCAAATCTATTAACCTTTCCCTATCCGCACAGATGTAAAAGATACCCCACTCTGCTGTTATAACCATCCACCCTCAAATATGTAATGCAAATTACAGAAAAATACCCTAAAATAATTACTAAGCAACTTAGGGCCCCTGGCCATGCGTGCCAAAGGGATGCTACTCAATACAGGCTAGTTCTGACAGATTAGATTCAGGAAATCCCATTTCCTTCATTTTGGGAAAGGATTGACCGATAGTAAGAACCAAAATAAAAGCAGCCAAGCCACAATCTCATCCCTTTTCCCAGAAAGGCCAAGAAATAACATAAGAAAAGCCAATCCCAGAACAAGAACAAACTACAGCTTCTCCAGCCACTATGTGATACCTGCAGGAGCTCTGGGCAAGGCCCGGTAAGCTGAAAACAGAATGTGATCAGGCAACCCCACTCACAAGAAGGTTTAAATGATGTCACCAAGACTAGAACAGCACTGAACAGCACTAAAAGTGCGAATAAACACATCAGAAAATCAGGCTTTCAATCCGGTGATCCCTGAAGATAACAGGGACTGCAATTAGAGATGCTCAGTTCATAAAGCCCAGATGAGAGGCTCCTGCACTACTCATATCTTTTGCCCTGGTCAGCAGCCAGATCTATGCTGCATTTTGAGTTAACTTTCGCCTCTAAAAACTGCAACAATATTGTTCTCCCTGTAACTGAATTTTTCTAAGCTGGTGCCTCCACTCAGAGGGAATGTCACCCATGACTGCAGGCTGATCCACATGGAGAACAGAAATACTATAATGCCATGGCTATAACTACACTTGATCCAAAGTAGGAGACTGCACATGAAGAGTCATATTAAGCTGTACAACCACACGGATCCCCTCCTCCCTGTGCTGATAATTCTGATATCCCACAGGTCATGTACATGTTTTCTCTTCTTATCACTGTCAGCTTGGCAATGACCACAACCTCTGGGGAAAGTTTGCTTAAGTGATAACACCTATCTGACATTCATATAAAAATACACACAGAAAGGAAAGATAAAAAAAAAAAGAGATGTCAAACAGGGCATAAGGAGGATGTGAGCAGCCAGATTATGTCTTCTAAACCCGACTGGTTCAGGAAGGACAAACTGTCCCACATCTAACTGAGGATGTTAACACAAGGGCATCAAGATGCAGCAAGCAGCAGCACAGAGCACACCAGGAAGTGGAGAAGCAAGATCCAAGAGCAGAAAGAGGTGGCAACAGCATTCACAAGAGAAGCAAGAACAAAAAAGACACACAAAATGAACTAAGCAAACACACCAGCTGCATGTCTTGCCTTTGGAACAGATGGCCAAGCTCCTGCTGCTGTTTTGAGAAACTTCAAACCTCATTACACAGCAGCTCCCGTGGACTCCTCACACAGGAGCAGATGAGAAAACTTCCAGCCTAAAAATCTTACCTTTGGGGTAAGGAAAAAAAACCCTGCCTTTTTGGTTCTGGATTACAAAAGCTATGTTTAAGCCCCTCATCTCTCCCTCTCCCAGCCCCTCAGTCTTCATGTGCCTAGAACCTCCTCCTCCTCTTGCAGGGTGAGGAGGTGCTGCAGTGCCACAGCAAGTCTTTTACCAATGAGTACTGGCCTGTTCGGCATTTTACTGCCTCATTCCATTACCTCACCAACACACTACTGTGACTTTGTTTTCCCTCTGCATGTCTACACCTGAAAATTTCTCCCCCCAAAATGGGCAAACATGAAGGGTAACAGCTGTATGGAAGAAGGGTGCAAACACACTGAGATGTACCTAGAGCAGCAAGGGTCTCCCTCTGCTCGTGAACGGGCCAATACACTGCTAGACACGCTCCTAACCCCGGAGAGTCTGCTTCACAGCCTACTGACAGCCAAAGGCAACCAGGAGAGGGACAGCCTCATACCTGAGCTCTCAGAGTCAGGGAAAATGTCATCATCATGGCCAGTCTTCGCAAACGAAGATTTGGGAAAGGTCTCTACCCACATTTGTTACAAGCGCGCTGGAGATACAGGGCTTTGCAAATGTGGGTAAGGCCTTCGAGTCTGCACAATGGATTTTTTAGGTGAGACACAGTGTGTGCTGAACTGAGCCCACCCTTTAATCCTAAAGTTCATCCGCCGGGGCCAAGAGAGCTTAGATGGTGGCAGCGAGGTCCTCAGGACGTAGGTTTGTTCAGGGTGACCTTCTCTTAGATGGATGGCCTTACAGGGCTGACGAGCTCCATCTGCCCAGGTTTAGAGTTGTCCTTCTCTTCTCTGTGTTCCGGGGCTCCCCTCTCATCTCCCACGATGGCACTGTCTGCACAGGTGAAGCTCCCATTCTCTCGCTCCTTTCCGCGCCCAGGGCCAGGCCCCAGTGCCTGGGGTCGGGCTGCGCCGCCACGCACGTGCCCAGGGCCAGCCGGGCCCACACCGCAGGGAAAATGTAACTCCATAAGCAATGCCTTGCATTTAAAGCATTTTCTGCCATGCTCTGCAGCGAGATCCTGGACCCTCTGACTCACCCACCAGAGCCCATCCCTCTCTTGGCTGTGCACAGACTACAGCTTTAAAGGTGTGTCCTCTGCCAAATGTCTTCAGCCATTTAGCAGCACTGGTTAATGTGTTATCTACAGAATCTGTGGCATTGCTAGGCAGTAAAGAAACACTGTTTTTTTATTAAAAGCCAAATAAACTCCCTTCATTCTTCATACCCATCTCTGGGGCAAGCACAACTCCTCTCTCGGCAGACCTCTCTCTGCTGAGCTGCATTAGGTGAGCTGTGGTGCTGCTCCTGCCCCTTGCTCTGAAGGCAGAGCAGCAGCTTGCAGCTGGCCTTCCTGTGCTAACACAGAGGCTTCAAGCCAAGACAAAACCCAAATTACCTTGTGCCTGCTGTAAATTGCAAGCAGGATACTACAGGTTCCCTAGCATGAGCTAGGGTCACTCCAGTCACCTCAGATTTACCAACTGTCCCCCATTCCAAGGGGAAATATTCCCATCTTACAGCTTTCTGCTAGGGCCACGCGAAATCAGAGGGATGGCCCTGTTCCCCCAACTTCTTTTTAAAGACCTCCCAGCAGCAGATGAGCCCAGAAGTCCCCTGGATGCTGCTAGTTCAGCCTGCTGCTCAGCTCCCAGACAATGCAGCTCTGCTGTGCTTGACCCATTGGGCACATGTTGTTCAGACTCACCTGGGAATTGACAAGACGGATTGTTGTCTTCTGCCCCACGTCATCTTGAAAGCCCTTGATGGGAGCCCCATTGAACCGCAAGACAGCATCGTGGCTGTCTGAAAGCGAAATACAGTGAAAACCTGTGAGCTAGCAACTGGTTTTTGAGTGACAGAGACACATAACATGTTATCCACCTGTACTTCTAATACAATCTGGCTAGTCCCTGGCTTTCCATGTAACAACTGGAAGTAGCGAGCCAGATTCTTTGGAGGAAGCTGTGGCTCAAACTTCATGATCAATATACTTTAAAACCCCCCACTTTTTAAAACTACAACCCACTGGCAGGCTGAGAGCACAATTCCAGCATTTGCTCTGCATGGAGGAGTACAGTATCTCCCTCCCTCTGCTTCCTTCCACTTTACCAGGAAACAGACAATTAATTTATCACGTGGCTGGCTGCATACTAAGGAAATGGAAAGTAATGGCAAGCCAGCAACCTCTCTTGCAGACTGGAGGTTGACCGGCCGGAG